>NC_051162.1:42489648-42552986 GCF_013339745.2 Dermacentor silvarum | reverse complement strand
TTCAGCGTATAAATTTCACTTTTCTTGGTCGTTGTAATGGGGAGGCCGCGTTTACGGTGGTATGAGCCATTTGGCTTAGGGGGGTATAAGTCTACATTGTCTTACCGTGACGGACAGATTTAATTTTGAAGCAATTTCAATTCGAAGAATCGCGAGCGTAATGTGAAAATGGCGGACTGCGGGCGTATACCGTCAGAGACGTCGTTCTCTCCGTCGCAACCGAACGTGTGTGTAACCTCATTTTAAACACAAAGACGTAACCAATAATTGCGAAAGACTTTAATGAACCGTCGGTATTAACCCATCATAAACACTGGGCTCTCATGTTTCAGCTTCGCTGGTTAACCATCTGTACAGAGTACTTGGACGGTGATTTTTTTCTCGCAACCTTCTTATAAGGGACTGTTATCAGAATGCATGGATATTAAATAGATGCACTGTCAAGTGCAAACACTGAAATGCCAGTAGAAAAATATTTACTATAGAATATTTCAATGATACCATTGGGTGCAGTGTGCCAACATCATGTTAAATGAATTTGGTCGAAGCTTAATTTGACGTTTGTGGAAATGCTAACGCAAATCACTTTAAGCAAATGCTAATGACAAAAATGTTTGCATAAAATAACGCTTTTGTGCAAATGTAGCGCCAATGACCCGAATGCAATGTAATGTTTTTTTTTTCAACGGTAACGCCGATTATGCGAATGTTTCATCTAGCTCATCTGTCTCATTTCTGCGCAATCGGTTGAATATGATTCAAAATACATCACATCTCTGTAGCCACCTTCTTCGCTTCTTGGGTCTTGTTCTGCTTGTCTGTTCAGGAAAGTACGCAGTATCACAGTTCCATGTGCCCAGACCCAGTGGAACAACTTCTCAGTTGTGGCTCGTGTACCCAGTGGCAAAACCTGTCTTCGCATTAGTTCCATTCTACAAGATTTCAAACCTATAGAAACACTATTTGGCGCCAATTTTATTAACTAGACAATGTTCCGAAAATTCTGCCGCGACAACCTCGTGTTTCGAAGCAGACAAAAGGATTATCTGAATTGATCGTACTTACTCAGTGGAACCTTGAAAGAAAACATGTTATGTCAACATTCAAAAAACATCTCTTCACCGAAATTACATATTACGAAAGCGCCTGCAAATTCAACCCAGTAGGCAAAAAGCGCTGGTTCTTCCAGTATACTTACCACTAGACATGACGATCTGCGACTGCCCTAGAGGAAAGATCGTGTAAATTCATCTGTATTACCACATTGTAGAGGCCCCGAATTTGTTGGCAAGGCAACAGGCACGGGTAGCACTAGCGCAGGTAAGTACATGTAGGTACTCAGAATTGAATGACTACAGCGCTGGGTATAACCACAATCAAAATACAAGACTCAGGCTATGACAAGCGGAAGAAATAAAGCCCTCCTGACTGGGAACAGCTGCTGTCAAAAACGAAACATACACTCTAGCAGAAGCCGACCAGTGCGGACGTGGAAATTTCGGCTCCCGCTTCTGCACACGTTTTCGGACTGATTTTTGTGATTCCTAGCAGCGAAATGTGCACTATGCGACGCAGTTTCTTCTAAGGAACGTGCCGATGTCTCATGTTTGCCGGTCAGTGTATTCTTTTTCAACTCCAAGACGTGTTCGGACTACGCCGCGGCTCGGCTAGCCCTACCCGACTACCCGACTAGGCTCGGCTAGCCCTACCCGACTACACAACTATCGTCGGCGGTGAGGAGCGAGCAGGCCCAGGTCTCGCTCGTACGTGTGCGCGGCAGTATGCCTGCTATTGAGACAGTCGTAGAGGGAGAGGACATCTCCCGAGAAGAAGCGAATCGCCCGGGCTGGACGACGGCCATGGGCAGAAACAAGAAGGCCAAACCCGGACCGACCATTCCGGACCTAGGCAACGAGGAACGAGCAGATACGAAGGGCGGCCGACGCACGGCCGGCCCGCAGAGCGCGGTCAAGCGCCTCGTCGCCGCATCAAGGCTCCCCCGGGTACCGAGGGATCACATTCGCATCATAGTAAGGCTGAGAGACGACCTCGACGTGAAAAAACTGAGTCAAATTCGCCTAGCGCAAGCGCTACCAATGGCGGCCTCGCTCACACCGAACGAGACCGAGGAAGACATCGTTTGCCCGAACGCAACCCAGAACATTCTCGTCGTGTCCACGCCGACCGAGAAGAACGCGAACGCATGCGCCGGAGTTCACCAGCTTCACCTAAGAGAAGGCGCATTCAAAGTGGCCGCATACATTGCGGCGCCGGACAACACGTGCAAGGGGGTCATCAGAGGAGTGGACCCCGAAATCAACGAGGCCCAGCTTTAGGCCATGATCGTGAACCTAAAGAAATCCCAAGGTCTTGGAAGCCAAGCGGATCAAAAACACCCCGACGGTGGTAGTGCTCTTCGACGGCATGAAAGTGCCGGACTATGTCATGTGTGATGTAAGCCTAATACGCTGCACGCTATACAGGCGGCAGAACGACGTGTGCTACGGGTGCGGTGACTTGGGCCACAGAGTCGACGTCTGCCCAAATCCTGACAAGAAGAGGTGCCGCGGCTGCGGAGGCAACGACCCGGCCGAAGACCACCAGTGTTCGCCCAAGTGCGCCCTCTCCGGGGGCCCACACCCGACGGCGGACGGCAAGTGCAAGCAACGATACCAAGTCCCTTACGTCGTGCGGCGCAGGAGGCGCCGACGCAGGAAGGCGAAGAAACCGCAGCTGCCAAGTCAGCCACAACGGCTGGAGAGCAGATCACGTAATTCCATCGTGGCAAGCGCCCCCAGACGGGGACGTTCGACAACGCCGAGACGACGACAGCGCAGCCGATCGAGAGGTCGCTCCCGCTCCAGGGGGCGCTCCCGCTCCCAAGTACGCATTCAAGAGGGGCCGACCTGGCCGGACCGGGTCAAGCTAAAGCCGCAGCTGAAACCACAACCAAAGGTAACGCAGGTAGCATTGCCAAAGCATAACAGGGAAGACCCTAGAATAGCTCAACTTGCGAAAGAAAACGCGCGCCTCAAGGCGGAGATTCAGCAAATGAGGGCTGATTTCGAATCGTTTCGGAAACAAGGTTCCACTCCCCAGCTAGTCGAACAACAGCAGCAGCAGGTGTCGCAAAATACACCGACCCCGCAAGGGGAGCAGTCGGTTCGCTCGGTCAAACGCAGGGCCCCTCCCCTGACGCAAGAGGGAAACCTGGCGGAACCAGAGTCCAGTAGCATCCTATTGGGAATTCAGCAGTCGATTAGCTCTTTGCAGCTAATGGTCCAGCAACTAGCGGAAAGCATGGTAGCGCTCGCGGCAAGAGTGACGCGTATCGAAGCACACATGGCACCTGCAGGTGCTAAGCAAATCCAAGGTGTCAATCATGGCGAACAACTCAACTAGAGAGCTGATCGTGTGGCAGTAGAATTGCGCTAGCTTCAAAAAAGTTGTCACAGTTTCACCTGAAAGGCGAAGCATCAATGGCGATAGCAAATTGGTAGAGAGCTATACGGAGTAATGATAGTAGCTTTATCAGCTGTATAAACTTCGACATGCAGCAGCACCGGCAACACGCAGAACTGTTGTCGACGCCGTCGCCGTTTTGCCCGCGTTCGCACAAAATTCGTGCCACGTTGGTGACTGTTGCCGGAGCCTCTGATATAACTAGGCACTTGGTGCCGCAGCTAAACGTCGCCTCTTTCCCTCCCCCTCCCCCCCAAGGCCTTTCGCTCGTCGGAAGAAGGCGCGTTCGGTGCGCGGCGACGATTTCATCTCCATTGACGTCATACGGAACCTCACGGCGACGGCGACGCCGACGGCACAAGTCTGCTTTGGAGTGTCCATATAATTGCTATCGCAATAAAAGCGCAAGGCTCCGCTGCTGCAGGTCCTTGTCTCACAGGCGGACAAACCGCACGTAATAATCTTACAAGAAACTTTTGGGTAGCGAGGTGACCCTGCCCAGATACCGGGTCGGCTCGTCGAAATTCAAACAGGGTAAACGCGGAGTGGCGACCCTCGTCGCGAACAAATGCTCTTTCCAGGAACGAGATTTGAAATTAGGCAACGTGTAAGCGGAGGCAACCGCGATCGAAATCATACCGAACGGTTGGCTGAAAAACAGCGTATTCGTAGTGAACGTCTACAGCTCGCCCTCTGACCACAGACAGTCGTTCGCATCGATAATAACGAAGGCGACCTCAATGGTCAGGGGGGCCCCACTAATAGTGGCTGGAGATTTTAACGCGCCCCACGAAGCCTGGGGTTACGCAAGGCGAATGCCCAAGGGAGAGCGGCTAGTGGAGGCAGACACTAAGTGCTCGCTAGAGCTGGTGACGGACCCCCGCTATCCGACTCGACTAGGCACGTCGGTGGCGCGGGATACGAAGGCCGACCTGACCTTCGTCAGAAACGTACAAGGGTCCGAATGGCGCAACCTGCACGAGAACCCCGTCAGGGACCACTACATTCTGGCGGTGACGATCCCCATCAGGGCGGCACCACCGAGAGAATTTAAGGTCACTGACTGGGACGCCTTCCGCAAAATAAGGAAGGAAGACACAAGCGAATACGCGGACCTAGACAGCCTCTTTCGAAGGCTCAAAGAGGACGTTAGCACCGCGACGAGGGTCGTCCAAACCGAACTGAACGTGGAAAGGATGGGCGCGAGATTGGCACACCTATTAGAGGCAAAGAATTCCATCATGGCCAGGTGGAAAACGCAAAGATTTAATCGCAGACTGCGAAAGAAAATAGCTGCAATAAACAGGGAAATCGAAGCGCACTCGATCGATCTTTCCAAGCAACAGTGGAACGAGGTGTGCGCGTCGGTAGACGGACAAATGAGAGCCGGAGGCAAATGGAACCTCCTAAAGAAACTGTTAGACGACAGGCAATCCAAAGGTAATCAGAGATTGGCAATTGAAAGGATTTTAGACAAGGAAAAGGAGTAGGGCAAAACGGAGAGCGAGCTCCTAAAGGAGCTGGCGGAGGCGTATTTGCCACTGAGCCCGTCGGGCGAAGGTGACTATCCACAATACGCTGGTGCAGAGGTCGAAGAACTCGACGCGCCCTTCACGGATTCAGAAATTTGGGATGCCTTACAAGGCCTCAACAGACGCTTGGCGACGGGCCCGGACGGGGTCTCGAACAAACTGTTGAGAAACCTAGACGGAAAGTCGGTCGAGAAGCTCACTGAAGAAATCAACAGAGCGTGGGAAACAGGACGAGTACCCGAGGTCTGGAAAGAGGCCTCGGTCATACTTATACCGAAACCCGGTAAACCACTTGCACCGGAGAACATGCGGCCGATATCGCTAACCACGTGCGTGGGCAAGACAGCAGAACATGCCATACATAACCGAGTATCGCGGTACATAGAGAGAGAGGGCCTCTTCCACACAACATGGTGGGCTTCAGACCGGGCCTCTCCACACTTGACGTAATGCTACTACTCAAGAAGCATATAATCGACGGCATGACCAGAGACACCAGGGGCATACTGGCCCTGGACCTAACGAAAGCGTTCGACACGGTCAAACACAGATTTCTACTGCAAACGATCTCGGTGATGGGGCTCGGCCGGAAATTCCACTCTTACATAAGCTCCTTCCTCAGAGACAGGAAGGCCACGATCAAAATAGGACAGGCCACGTCCGATTGGTACACGCTGGGTGCGAAGGGCACCCCACAAGGTGCAGTGCTCTCCCCACTATTATTCAATCTAGCGATGACAGGGCTCTCGGACCGGCTGACGAGAGTGACCTATATCAATCACGCCCTGTACGCAGACGACATTACGGTGTGGTGCACGGGAGGGTCCGACGCAGATGTCGAGCGGGCTCTCCAAGAGGCGTTGGACACAACGGAAGAGTACCTGATGGAAACGGGACTCCGCCTGTCACCCAGCAAATCGGAACTGTTGTTGTACAGGCCCTCGAAACAGGGCATGAGGAATTTGACGCCGATCGATCAAATCCCAATCAAATTACATACGACCGACGGCCAGCACATCCCCAGAGTGGATACTATAAGAATCCTGGGGCTGCTAATTGAGGCTAAACGCGGTAACACGCAAACCGTAATGAAACTCACGTCCAAAACGGAGAACATGCTCCGGCTGATCCTCAGGGTGACCAACCGCAGGGGAGGGCTCAGCGAGAGCAATCTCATCAGACTTTACCACGCCTTCCTCATGAGTCACGTAAATTACGTAGCCTCGGCGCTAAAATGGACCAAGAGAGACGCGGCGAAGATAGAGACACTGATGCGCAAGAGCATCAAAACGGTGCTAGGTCTTCCGATTACTACAAGCACAGAGCGGCTCGATCAGTTAGGGGTCCACAACTCGCTAGCAGAAATCATCGAAGCACAGACCAAGGCACAGGTCGTGCGGCTGTCGACCACCAGGGCCGGCAGACGCATCCTAGAAGAAGCAGGCATAAATGCAGAGGCAGAGTGCAACGCACGCAAGGTTGCGCTCAGCGCGTCGGTCAGGGGCACTTTCAAGGTTGAACCGCTTCCGAGAAACGTCCACCCGCAATTCAATGAGGGGCGCCGAAAGGCAAGGGCCCGAGCACTACTGAAATTTACCGCCAACTGCCCGGGACTGGCGGCATTCGTAGACGCGGCCCAGTATGGGCGCAGCGACCGGTACGCGGCCGTCTCGATACGCTGGGATGGGACGATCATTAACGCGGCATCGGTCAAGGGGGTAACGTCCGAAGTGGCCGAACAGGTGGCAATAGCCATGGCAATGAGGGACCCCGAACGTCCTTACGTGTACACAGATTCGCGATCGGCGGCCAGAGCATTCGCCTCGGGCTCCATATCGCGGGAAGCGGCGGCCATCCTCGGCAAACGAGGGAGCCGCCTGTCATCACATCGTCAAATGGTTTCCGGCCCACATGGGGGCTGACGTGCACCCCGACTTTCCCAACGCCAATGAGCTGGCGCACGACCGCGCGCGGGGACTCACGCACCGCGGCGATCGTGGCGAGCGAAGTGGCGGGGAGGGAGGGGAGCACCGAGACCCGCTGCTCACCTTCAACGAAATAACAACGCACAATCAGCTGTCGAGGAGGGCCTTCCCGCTCCCCCACGCTAAACTCAATAGACCACAGTCGTCGATATTCAGAATGTTTCAGACAGGGTCGTTCCCCTCGAGAGGCCGACTGAGCCTTTATTCACCAGAGGTAGAGCCGCAATGTCCGGATTGTGGCGAATCATACTGCTCGCTAGCGCACATGCTCTGGCAATGCTCCGCGTTAAGCGGCACCATGTTCCGTAAAGAAGAAGACTGGGAGGACGCCCTGCGAAGCGACGACCACCAGACCCAGCTCCGGGCTGTCCAGAGGGCTCACGAAAGGGCGGAGGCTCACGGGCTTCCCGTCCCAACGTGGGTGCGGCCCGCGACCCCTGCCGACCACTAAACATAGAGTGGGTGAGGAGGGGTTCCTCAGGACTCAATAAAGTTATTTCCTCCTCCACTCTAGCAAGCGCTCTGATAAAAGCTAATACTCTGAATTGTCTCCGAAAGCTATCTATACCCTAGTATAGCCAACACTGAAAACGTGTCTTTTGATAATAACATTCTTTCTCGAAGCACAGTAATCATCACAGGGTGGCCTCATTGAAAATATAACTTCAGTGTGACCTCTTAGAGCTATCATGCACACATTTCGTGCGAAGCTTGTATTGCCTCAGAAGTGCCAGCGGTGGTGGTGGTATCACGCTAAAACCCTACCGAAAGCATGTCGAAAACTCGCGTCTCCTTACTTGGTATATAACAAAATTGCTATGGAAGGGTACGAATGTATGAATAATATGATTGATAGGTCTTGACATTACAACATCAGTTACATCACCAATAACAATAATAAAATCACGTGTGGCGCGTACCCACATTGAATATGGGGATATGAGCCAGGGCGAAGAAAGAAATAAAGAGAGAGAGAAGGATGGAAAGAAATAACGGGTGGTGCAAACCCGCATTGTTATGCGGGTAGGAGCCAGGGATATGAAGGTATGAGCCAGGGACAATAAAGAAAGAACCAAAGAAGGAAGGAGAGAAAGGAAGGAAAAATAAAGAAGGAAGGAAAGAAGCCCCGGCTGCTCCCAGAGTAGAGTACGTGCGGAGAACGCTGCGTCAGCGCCGCATCACGTGACGCGCTCGACCGATCAGGGTTTGCTATGTAGCGGGGGAGGGAAAGGGAAGAAAAGGGGGTGGCTCACGCTCCGCCAGGCTTCCTTTGCCTGAGATCAGTTTTGGCGACAGGTGGGAAGGCCGCGCGTGGTCCGTTCCGACGAGGAGCAAGCTGCGTTTGAGCAACTGTGCCGCGATCTCACCCGGGAAAGGGCTCTTCATTGACGTGCCGATTCTAGCGTAGGGGTATCCGAAGCCCGGGCGAAACGTCAGCGAAAAGCCGAGGACCCTGAGTTGCGGGAGCGCGATGTTGAGGCCAAACGTCAGCGAAAAGCCGCCGACCCTGAATTTAGGGAAAATAAATCGGAACGCCTGCGACAGCGTCGTGTTGCCATGGGCTTCGGTTATCCCCATTTTCTCGATGGAGCTCCTGCTTTGCCCAGGAAATGGTTCTACAGAGCGCCCCTGTCCTAAAGTGGGTAGTTCCAAGCTCGGTCGTCTGCTTCGCAAAGCACGTTTACAGTAGGGACCCGCCACTTTCGGTTGTGTTGTACCACGGCCTGCAGCAAATATCGGGTGCCGAAGATTTTCTCATTGGTGTGACGCTGCGTGAAAGCAAGAAATTTTGCAACGCCGAATGCGTGTACGCCGTTCAAGAAATAAGCGGCGAAGATTTAGCGCAGTGTCAATCGCAAGTGACGCGAGTTGCGTACGAAGATGAACTTCAGGTAAGGTTTGCACGCTGCTAGATTCAGGCGCACAAACGCGAGGAAATGCTTACTATAAATGAATTCACAGCTGCGATAAGCAGACACCATGTGTACGGAACTGCTCGAGCACACGACGGTACACGCCGTGAGGGCAGCGGTCTTTCAGCATGCCGTAATGCACGAACTGCTCGAGAGCGCGATCGTACGCGCCGCGGCGGCAGCGGTCTTTCAGCATGCCGGGAAACGGCAGGCCCACTGCAATCTTTGTTGACTATATTCCGCTAGACAAGTACTTATGCCTGCGCTGTAGTTGCGGCCATCTGCCCCTTTAGCAACTGATAAATAACTGATTCAATGCATATGAGCTTGCAGTAACGTACATGCGAATCGCGCACTGCAGCGCGAGCTCGTGCGCTGCTCGCTTGATGTATCTCCTAATGACAGCGCTAAAACAACGATGTGCTATAATCAATACTACCTTTCTGTTCTGCGTTAACGTGTTGGCTTGATGTCAAGGATGAGCACATTTAACTGTCGAACCTGTGCTGCTCGTAGTGGGGTATTGAAGTTATCCAGAGAGCCCGACGCTCCGCTGCGTGAGGCCTTCAAGGAAAACGGTAGAATCTGATGTTGGGATTCAGGCCTTCTTGCTCATGGCAGGCCATAACGCAGCAGTACCGACGGTAATGCTTTTTCGAGGTCGAGCTAGGTCTCTCCGGATCGGCGTCACCGATTTCTTCTGCTTCTAGCATTACGTCCAACGGCACACGGAGAGTCCGTTTTCGTAAAACTAGGCTGCGGCCAGCTCGCAGCGTGGTCTGTGAGAAGTGACGAGCCTTTTCTGACTCGCAAAAGGGCAGAAAAAAGTGCGAAACTCGAGCTATAAACGTGCTTCGCCACAGCCAGGGCTCAATACTACCCAAGCTGGTACTTACCAAGATAACTTTTCTCGCCATCACCAAGCGCCGCTACTATACCTCAAACTCCATGGCAAGATGCCCATAGGGGAAGGGCTCTGAATTTTTTTTATTGGTTACACTATCCGCATATAGATGTCTGTGTGTACGACCTCGACTAATAAACTTCGCAAGCTGGTACCTCTGTCCCAAGTGCTGACAGAATTGCCATACTAAAATGACCGCGCAGATAGTTTTCGCTACATCATGGTTGCTCTTGCAAATGAACGAGAATCAATCTGTATTTATCTGCTTCACTTCACGCCAACATGATTCCAGAGAAACAATCCATCATTATCTTGTAATTTTCCGTACGGTTTTCATTTCTCCATGCCTAAATTTTCAAGCAACTGATACTATCGAAAATGGAAAGCATAATGACTTCGCCGACTCAAATACTAACAGAACTGGTTTGTATTCCTCATTCAGAGGAAAAGATCAACACAGCAGTTTTTTTAGCCTCACGTGACCTAAATCGTGTTTACCGACCGTGGTAATTAAAGGATCCGTAATTTCGCTGTTGGAGCACACGATCAACGACTGGATACATGGCTAT
Source organism: Dermacentor silvarum (assembly GCF_013339745.2). Lineage (NCBI taxonomy): Eukaryota > Metazoa > Arthropoda > Arachnida > Ixodida > Ixodidae > Dermacentor > Dermacentor silvarum. The sequence continues at coordinate 42,542,621 of NC_051162.1, read as the reverse complement.
ATAAATCTCATTCTTGTTTTGTCAGAGAGACAAGAACTCCCACAGGTATGTTTGTGCCTTTTATGAGCCCAAAATTGACAGACTTTATCTAGGGTGCTTCACTTGTGGAATGCAAAAAATGATCAGTTGGGGTTGGTAATCATTTGAGTGATCTCAATAAAAGCTGTTCAGTGTGCATGTGTGGAAACTATGGCTGCGTACCCGTGGCACTTAGGACATGAGACGTTTCGTCAGCAAACAATGAAACACAAAATGAGTTTGCTAAATCACGCAAAGTACACTAGTATGATATTAGAGCCATGGCATTCACCATTAATAATACCAATGCTATAAAGGAAGAAGAGCGGTCTCCTCGGGAATAAAGTGAGAGTTGAAATCGTGAAGTTGAAATTTGGAGAATGCTGAAAGTTTTCCTAGTCTGGGAATTTAACTGCAATGGCACTGCCGTTTTTCCCCGCAGTCCCCGTACAAGTGAGGGTCAGGTACAATAAAACTTCTGCAAGTATGACACATCTCTTTGGCAAATGAATAAAACACAATTTCCAAGAGACAGAACACTTACGAAATGAAGTTCACTCTACATCCGGCCTATGGTAGACTACTCAAAAACAATAAATTTAAACTTGGATGTCATCTCTCGCTTTCAATATTGAATGTGTGCAGCTAAAAAGTTGGATCTATATTTATTTAGCAGGGTAGGAAATGGCGAACGATCACCGCAAATATAAACACGCACATGTTATCAATAAGATTACGGATGGTATTAGAGTCGTACAGGGCACCGTGCCTCTGTAACAGAACTTACACTGGATATTATGTAATGTTACATTACGGAATCATTTATGTGGTTCAGTCGTATTTCTTCGTGGTAAAAAGAAATAAATTGGCATAAATGCTTGATTATATCGACGTTGATATCAACTTGATCGCCTATTGTGCCTATGGATGACCATATTTAGCTGAAATATTATTAAATATCACGACTAAATATATCTCATGCATTCGCAGATCGCTTGATTGTGCCGTTGGCTATGCAGGCAATAATATTATGATTGGGATCGCAATGAGAACAAAGTTGCCGATAATAATGAGAATGTTAAAAAGGGGCGTGAATAGAAATCCTGCCAAAATAGACAGCGGCTCTAAACGAACAATCCTAACTCTTTGCACATCAACAACACATGCTAGATTTTTGTGCCAGCCCCATTCGGTCACAGTGGCACATACTGATACTAGAGAACTTTATAGGAATGGGCGCATACCCGAACGGCTAAATCATAGAAAAATCAAGTAAATAAAATGATCTCTGCATTTTACTAACCGATGCCGGACTGATATTCATACTGGTAAGCAGGATCGTATCCAGACTGGTAAGCAGGCTCGAATCCAGACTGGTAAGCAGGGTCATATCCAGGCTGGTAGTCTGCAAGAAAATGGTACGTGTGCCTTATTCTTGTCTTTGACTTTGAAATGAACAGTTGTGTGCTTTGAATGCCCACTATTGACGCCGTTCACAGCCACGGGAACAGCTGCCGTAGTGAGGGAAGAAATTCTGCAGCTTGAAATACATATTTTACAACACAGCCCATCTTTACCGTAGATCAATCAGTCATTCAAAGAATTCATTCAAGCAATCTTTTTTTCGTCTTATGCGTACAACATGCAGCGAAAAAACGGTGGAAAGAGATAAAACTGTTCAATCGCAGTTTAACTGATGCCCTGCCAACCATACAGCAGTATTTATATTGAGATTCGAACACTTAAGTTTACACCTTTATTATTAAGGTTATTTCATCGTTTCTACACATCTTGAAATGAATCATTATCATCATCATCACTATGATAATCATCATCAGCAGCCTATATTTACGTCCACTGCAGGACAAAGGCCTCTCCCTGTGATCTCCAATGAATATATTTCTGTTAAACAAGAAAAGTGACATGTCACTAAACTAGGACGCCAAGTTTAATTACGAAAAAATATTTCTACCATTCACAATTACTCATGAAACAGCTCCCTTGAAACAGAATTTTGTGGGAAACCTGTACTAAGAAAGCACCATAAACGTAGTACGTACAAGAAGCCATAATGTTCAACTTGAGTTTATACAGACATACAAATAGAAGACAAAGAAAACAATAAGCACCTTGATTTTCTTTATATTCAGTCTGGCGCTGTTAACACACAAATGTCAAATATGTCTTTGTTAATGTATGTTTTGTGGGCATTTATTGTGCACTTCCTGATCTGTATGTTATCATCATCGTGTGTGTGCCCTTCATCTTGATCGCACATGCGGGCGCATCATCAGTGGGAATTGTGCCGAATGTCCTTCGCCGTGTCTTTCGGGCTGAATAAAGGTCGGCCCTTACTGTGACGTCCAATTATGTTTATACCTCGTTTATTATATTTATTGATGTTGCTACAAATATTGCTACAGGCGCAGGAAGTCTAAAGAAGATAAGGAGCGCTAAACGATAAGCACAGGGATAGCTAGTGAAAGGATATAGGACTATAATGAGATATGCTGCTTTTTTACCAGTATCATGTGTGTTCGTGCGGGCGTAGGTGTGTATTTGCTGGGGTGTATCTGTATGTGGGCGTGTGTTTTGCTTGCATAATTTTTTTTATTTGGGGAAGGTAGGCTACATTTAAAAGCGAGTGTTTTACATGAATGCGCCTTAGTTGCTGTATGTCCTGTGAATCCTGTCTTCCCATCCTCCCAAGTTTTGCGCCGCTCGCTGGCCCCCGTCGACATAAGCGACGAATTTGAAAAAAACTTTCAGCAGGAAGTATTCGCATTACATCGGAGGGCACTGTAAGTATACAAGGCATCAGATATGTATAAGCCAGGTGATAACACGCCATCGCGTGCGAAGAGCACACGTTCCTGTCGTTTTCATGTCTTGTTTTGTATAGAATGTCTTCTAAGCCGACTTCAGATGGATTTGGAGTATCTAGGATCTGGGTGCCTCGTAACCCTTTTTCAAAGAGATATGGCACGTGGTCAGCAGAGTCATTTGGTCGCGCTATTCAAAGCGTGCGCGCGGCGGCACCCGGGCATTTCTCCGCTCTACCGAGATATGGCTCGACCTAAGCGCACCTCGACGCCGGACGAAGAGGCTGCCCGACGAGAGAACCGCCTTCAAGCCACGCGGGGAAGGAATCGCCGCCTGCGTGCCCATGCAGCCTTCCTCGCCAATAGAACCACCGATATACGACGTCGCCGAGGCGATCCAGAATACCGAGAACGCAAGAATAAAGCCAAGCGTCAACGCCCAGCCTTGCCGTGATAGCCTAGCCTACCGCTGATAGCCTCTTCTTGCCCTGACAGTCCAACCTTGCCAAGTTAACCCACGTTAAGCCTACATCAACTAGTTGCTAAGGGACGTCGCCCGTCTCAAAAAAGCGCGCATGATTGCTCAGTGCGCGCTTAGGCGAAGACGGCGCACCGGCATCACTGATCTCTAGTCAGTTACAGATTTTACATAGCATTGCCTTATACCAAATGCGGCTTGTGAGACCCTACCTATGGGCGTATTGATTGTATGCTTCCGGTGGAGTCTATGATCATCGTTATACTTTCTTCTCGTAAATTGGTGGCCATTGCTAGGGCAATGACCCCTTCCTCAGCCTTTTAGGAGCCCTTTACTAAGGCCGCTGTGGCATCGCGGAGCGTATGGTTTACCGCCGGCTGTAATGTGTGCCACCTGCCACTCCATCGCCTAGCAACTACCTCGCGGAGCGTCGCGCCTATGGTCGGGAAAGAGAAAGAAAAAATGAGAGCGCGAGAGACTGCGCGAGTGGCGCGCTATGCCAACACCACCTAGACTAGGAGTCTCTAGTTTTAGATGGTGTTGGCTATGCTCGGGAGAGATTGTGGTTGTGAAGAGGAAGAGACGAGAGAAGCAACCATCTCGCGGAGCGTCGCAGTGCTATGCTCCGGAGAAAGGAAGAGAAAATGAGAGCGAGAGAGAGAAACAAATTGTAGCAGTACCAAGGATGCAACGCGCAGAGGTGCTGCCGACGCCATCCGCGCTTCTCCGTTTCCCCGCATTAGCGCCGAACGCTCGCGGTGTCCGTGACTGCAGCAGGTGCCTCTGACGGCGGCTCGGCAGAGCTCTCACCAGCTGCGCGCTACTGCGCATGCGCCGTGATGTCATCGCGGCGTGTCGTCTGCTGCGCGCCGTCCGTAGACTGTGCATAGCTTTTGCTCCACTTCCCCTACGTGGGATCGGACTGCAAGTGCTTCGCGAGACGTTCCCCGATGCCATGGCCCACGAGAAAATGTTTATACACTTCGTATAACTTAGCATCACTTGGCATTACTTTGTATATCTAAGCATCTCTTCGTACAGCCAGGACCAGCTAGGAACCGATCAGCTCCGCTGTGTCTTTAGCCTGGCGCCACTAGTGCAATATACCCCGATTTTTTGTGTGTTCATTTGTTATCTTGCTTGCTTGCTTTCTTAGCGTCTTAGTGCCTTCCCTGTGCTTCATTTTAACAGCGGAGCTCTTTAAGCCGGCCGTTATAGTCCGCGATTCGCGAACAGAAAATGTGGGCCGATCCTGGCGGTTGTGCAGAAAGGTTCCAAGCGCAATGGCATATACCCCTGTGAACTACAGAAGCTGAGTCAGGTAAAGTCTAGCTAAGCATGATTGGGACTACTTAAGCTTAGTCCGTCATTGATAGCCGCTCGATAATAGCTAATCGATAATCAATCAATAATCAATAAATTCCGGAGAATGCTTGGGATGACTTGGTAGTGCTTAGTCTAGCTCAAATACGTGGACAATACCTTCCGATAGCCAATCGATAGCTAATAGATAATCGATCAAGAATCAATAAATTTTGGAAAAAGCTGGGGATGGCTTGGTAGTGCTTAGCCTAGCCCAAAAGCCAGGACTAGCTAGGTGCCCATCAGCTCCGCTCTCTCTTAAGCATTGGGGCTCCAGTGCAAGCTACGCTATTTTTTTACGTGCATGCCTGTGCGCGCAAAGCCCTGCTTCCGTGTACCACGTGCAAACACAGCCTGCATGTTGTCATTGAAGATTTGTGTGGCAAGGTGGGTCATTGACCATCGCGTTGTGCTGCTAAGAAACGCACTCAGTTCGTTGCCTCGCCGCTATAACTGCCTTCCGATGACCACGGAAAGCAAAATAATAATAATAATAATGAAAGCTGACAACTTGCATATAGTTATAGTTGAGAACAGCCCACAGTCAAACTAACCCGGAAACCTCTACAGTCTGCTGCATCGAAAGCTCACTCACAGATTTGCAATAAAAATCGCGAACAAATCCCACACAAGTTACGCAAACGCCTGCTCAAGGACTCATTTTAGCCAGGCGCAAATAAGAATTTCTTTAATTGTGCACTGCGTACTTACTTCCTGGTTTGTCGTAGCCGGGCGCGTAGCTTTGAGCTGCAATATGAGAAAAGAAATATTAATTGACTCTCTCACAGAAAATTCGCGACTCATGGCCTTCCTGCACGCATCTGTACAAAGCAGGAAGCTGTAGAAATCCAGTGTTTGCAGATACCCAGGTCATTTTTAAAGGTATTAACTGATCAGCCTTAAGTGTATCCTAGAAACTTTTTTAGGAACAAACCTTTTAGAACATTTTACAGACTTTTAGATTAGCGGCGTCAAAAGGTCTTTTTTTAAAGGGACACTAAGGGGAAATACGATTTCTTCTGCATCAGTAGATTACCCTTCCACAATACCGAAAACACCACTCTTGCTGCGAGAAGGCACTTGGTAAGCCAGAAAGAAACGAAAAACACAGAGGCGGGTGGTGACGCCACCTTGAAGTTCCCGCACCAGCTCACCATGATGTCATGGATTTTGATAGCGTCTTCTAGGTCGCAGTTAATTCTTCAGCGGTAAAGATTGACTACATTGTGTTCTAAAGGAGCTCAAGAATGAATGTGGCAAGTTTCGCGAACTTTTACTTAGCCAACGTGGCCCAAACACGAAGAATTACTATAGAAGTTGTGACGTCACACGGAAGTGCTGACGTTGGGGTTCCGCGCAAAATAGAAAAAAAAAATTACCAATTGCAATGTAATTAACGACAGTAGAGTTTTCGAAGAATACTTTATCACTCTAAGTTGATTAATTGTTTCGGTTTAGTGTCCCTTTAATATACACATCATTGTCAAATGCTTCACCACAATTCCTTGCACCCCGTATTTTATTGCGATAGCAATTATATGGACACTCAAAAGCAGATTTCTGCCGTCGGCGTCGCCGTAGCCGTCGCCGTCGCCGTCGCCGTGAGGTTCCGTATGACGTCAATGGAGATGAAATCGTCGTTGCGCGCCGCCGAACGCTGTATGTGCGAGTGAAAGAGCGCGAGGGACGCGCGCTTTCACGGGGAGTGAACGCACGGCGGAGAACAAACGCGCGTTCTGCGCTGTGCTCCCGTAAGGGCTGCAGAAGTAGGCGTCTCTTTCCTCCTCTACAATCACCATATATGTAGAGTAAACGTACCTTCTTCCGACCCGCGAAAGGATGTGGGGGAGGGGGGGGGAGGGGCAGGGAAGGGAGGCGACATTTAGCTGCGGCACCAAGTGCCTATTTATATCAGAGGCTCCGGCAACAGTCCCCACGCCGCACGCATTTTGAGCGAACGCGGGCAAAATGCCGGCGGCGTCGACAACAGTTCTGCGTGTTGCCGGTGCTGCTGCATGTCCAAGTTTATACAGCTGATAAAGCTGCTATCATTACTCCGTATAGCTCTCTTCAAATTTGCTATCGCAATTGATGCTTCGCCTTTCAGGTGAAACTGCGACAACTTTTTTTGTATTAGTTGGTACCTAAAACGTGCCAAAATGCGCACAATGACTAAGGCATTTTTCGAACATATAGCGGACTGTCAGGTCCTCAGTTATTAAATAAGAATTATCCAGAAGAAAACATAAGACGATATAAACTAACAAGGGTGCGCTACAGTGAATCACAGCTGTCACTTACCTTCTACCAACCCCCTTCTCAGAAGCGTGGTGGACAACATTGCGTAAAATAGCAAGCCCGGCGCGTGCCAGCGCAACAACTGTCCACTGATGTGACGTGCCTATGGCCTGTATTCACAAACGGAACTTACCCTTAACTTATGACTGCCGGAAAGTAAACTACAGCCATTGCCAACCTTAAGTGCACATGTGACTTTCGCTACTCTCGCCTAGCAAGCAAGATGGCCGACTGCTAGGGCAACCTCGCCGACTTTGCCGATCTCTCCAGACGTGTGCACGACATTAGGGATGACGCGGCATACCAATACGCGCCGCCATGCGGCCACTGCTTAGGGATCGACAGAATCCTACGGAAGAATACAATGACGCGGAATTCTCGTGGGGGTACCGCTCTTCGAAGCAAGTGAGGCTACGGCGGTTGGAAATGCTGCCAATCGCCCCAAAAGACAACGAACGCGGTCACCCCGTGCCGCAGGTTGTCACCGGGGACCTCGTTAATGCTTAATTAATTTAACCATAATGATCAATTAATGCGCGAAACGAGGTCCAGGAGCACGGCCCGTTCTTCTTCGGAAAAGTTTGTTTTCATTTTTCCCATCCTCCGCGCGGGTTGAAAACACTCAACACACTCTCACTCTCTACGCATGAACACCGCACGTTTTGAGCAACAAAACCAAAAAAGTTGGTACGGCGACACGCACAACCGCAGTGGCTGCGAGAACCAATGTGAGCTTGTGGCCAGACGAGTTTGAGTAAAGCGCTAAAACCAAATCGTTCTCTGTATTTTACTCAGCAGAATGCGCATGCAAGCACTGCAGCATTTATATCCTCATCACTCAACTGAAAAAAGTATATATTTTTTACAATGGAACCGATCGTACACGTCAATTTATTAAGTATCCTCGACACCGGACGACATACTTGACCCGAAAAGTGTTACTTTCCAGACTGATACATAAGTCATCAAGTAAACAACAGCGCCAGAATATGCACAGGACCAAACGGCGAGTAACAGGAAAGACACAGGGCGCACTAACAACTGAAGGTTTATTCACAAAAGGCGCAGAATATATATACCGGCTGAACATGAATAAACACAAAAAGGAAACTGTCACTTGCATCACATGGCCAAGCCTACTGCGCGCGAAATGCGGTCCTTGTAAGGAATTTGACATCCTTATCCGAGAGTATGACGGAGGGCATGCTAACACAAGACACATCCAGCTTTTTTTATCTACAGGCCTTCAACAATCCCCCTTGTTAGTCTGCCGATTTGAACATGATGCTAGTATTTTCCATTATTGCAGCGCCGCCGCAGTCCCTGCAATGAATACCTAGATGTCCTGATATTGTCTTTGTTGTGTTGTACTTATGTTCTTTCAATCTCTCATTTAGGCACCTTCCTGTTTGGCCTATGTAAGACGCACCGCAATCCAAAGGAATTGAATAGACCATGTTTTTCGCGCAGTGCACAGGCTTATCTGGATGATTCGTGGTACATACAGATGCCTTGCTTCCTTCATTAACCGCTCTGCACATTTTTGCGAGCTTTTCTGGTGCGGTAAAAACAACTTTTACTCCCGCCTTTTCCGCTACTTTCTTCAGGTTATGCGAAATAGAATGTATGTAGGGAATGGCGTACGCATTCTTCATGCCTTGTTGTGCTCCCACGTGGTTGGCGTTAGTGCCTTGCTTCTTCAGTCTGAGCATCTTTTCTGCAACTGCAGAGAGCAATGTTCGTGGATACCCCGCTTCAGTTAGGCGATGTACTTGTTCGTCGAAACTTCTTCTCCGGCGATGAACGCATGATTTATTTAAGGCATTGTCAAATGATGAATGAACTATACCGCGCTTTACGAGCTTTGAATGAGAAGAATGAAAATCAAAATTGGTTTCTTTGCTCTAGGCTGGAACTCCCAGCAGACATGTTTGGATGAGAAATGCAGCCCTAAATAAAGAAAACGTAAATTACAGTCTAATGGAAGCTGGTAAGTTACTACTAAAGGTGCTAGGCACTCACTAAAGACTGAAATTTTCTCGGAAGACTGTTTTTGCAAGTTTTCTTCTTCACACTCTAAGACCACTAAAAATTCATCAACAAATCTAAACACACGTAGTACATGCATGGATGATAGGCGCTGTTGCAACAGCCTGTCTAATTTCGCTAAAAAGATGTCACTCCGAACGGGAGCAATGCAAGATCCAATGCAGATGCCGTCCTTCTGTAAAAAAGTGTATCCCTTCCATTCAACATAAGTAGAGCCAAGGTAGGTGCTTAGCAGCTCCAAGAACGAGCCTACGACTATACCTGCAGAATTTTGGCAGGCCACCACCCCGTAGCTGTCTATCCAGTCTGCTACAGAAGTTAGAAGGGAATTTTGTGGTATCGAATAATACAGATCTTTGATATCTACTGAAAAAGCATTCATCTGTAAGATTTCATTTCTTGCAAGGAAGCATACTACATCTTCAGAATTTCTTACTTTGAACGGGTCGTTTATCAACAATTTCTCTAACTGCTGCTTCAAGTACAAGGACAAGGATTTTTGCCATGCTTGGTTTTCCGACACAATTACGCGCAGAGGGCATTCAGGTTTATGGGTCTTAGCTGAAAGAAAACACGTCAACACTTAGTGCCTTATTAGCACTGATAGCACTGGATAGCTTGATGAGATTTAGCCTTTTACACAGATTTGATTTGGCTCTAATCTTCGGCAGAGATACATTCGCGGACTGCTTAAACGATGAAGCTAATGCGTCGGTTGCCTTTGACAAGTACACCGACTTGGGCATCACCGCAAAGCCGCCTTCCTTATCCGCTGGTAGTAGATATAGCGAATGTTCTTTCAGGTAAGGAACAGTCTTACGCACTGGAAAGTTTCTTTTTGAGGATCCACAGCGGATCAGCACATCTACACCTTCGGCTGCACATCGGTCTCGCTCTGCATCGGGCGCACGTCTACACAGTTTCTTGACCATTGCAAGGAGCTCAGGATTATTCTTCTGGGGTTAAGCGGCGAACTTCACTCCACAGCTTAAGACTTGCTGCACCGACGCCGGAATGGAAGCATTGCCTAACAAGTGAACAGGGTTTCCACTTACAGGAGTCTTCTTTGGCAGATGACCTCGAAGCCAAGGAAGCACTAGCTGCCACAGGGCTTCAGTGGCAGAATTCACCATACGGATCCACTCCCGCCACTCGTTCCCAGCACACTCCTTCGTTGAACTCAACTGAAGGGATGTCTGAAGGTGGTCCTTGTAGAGGCAAGCTTGCCGTAGCCATTCTGAACGCAAAATCTTACAGACTCTGCTTACGTGTCCTGTCGGAGGCCTAAGGTAGCCGAAGAGATGCACGACTTCAGGCGGAAGGACCTTGTGTGATATGCAAAATCTGAACTGTCTTCCACGGCAGTAGGCAACCGCGATGAGTGAGGCGACAAGGGCAGGGTTGAATGAGGTAGGATGGGGGTCCACAGAACTAGAAATGTAACTCGTAAGGACGTATTTTTGGGCTAGTTGGTTCTTCATCATCAAGTAAACAACAGCGCCAGAATGTGCACAGGACCAAACGACGAGTAACAGGACAGACACAGAGCGCACTAACAACTGAAGGTTTATTCACAAAAGGCGCCGAATATGTATACCGGCTGAACATGAATAAATACAAAAAGGAAACTGTCACTTGCACCACATGGCCAAGCCTACTGTGCGCGAAATGCGGTTCTTGTAAGGAATTTGACATCCTTATCCGAGAGTATGACGGAGGGCATGCTAACACAAGACTCATCCAGCTTTTTTATCTCCAGGGCTTCAACAATCTCCCTTGTTAGTCTGTCTGCATTTCCATTAATGCGGCTGCGCTGCATTATTGGTAATACTAGCATCATATTCAAATCGGCAGAGCAGAGCAGAGCAGCTGTTCCAGCTGCGCCGGTGCCGGATCACGTGCCGTGCGCGGCCAAACAGGGACGTTTGGTGTGTCCCGGGAGGGAAAGGGACAGAAAGGGGGTTAGCGCGCGCTCCGCCGGACTTCCGTCGCCTCTATCAATCTCGTCTTCCGAATTGAAGGCCCCGCGTGGGGCGTTCCGCTGAGGAGCGGGCTGCGTTTGATCAACGGCGTCGCAAACTCGCTCAGGAAAGGGCTCGTCGTCGACGAGGAACGCTGCCGGCGCTCGGAGCCAACGGACGCATGCGCATCGAGCTCCGTGATTTTCAGACTTTCTCGCCGTAAATGTTCTTCTAGGTAAATGCTTTTATTGCGATAGCAATTATATGGACACTCAAAAGCAGATTTCTGCCGTCACCGTCGCCGTCGCCGTGAGGTTCCGTATGACGTCAATGGAGTTGAAATCGTCGCCGCGCGCCGAACGCTGTATGTGCGAGTGAAAGGGCGCGAGGGGCGCGCGCTTTCACGCGGAGTGAACGCACGGCGGAGAACAAACGCGCGTTCTGCGCCGTGCTCGCTTAAGGGCTGCAGAAGTAAGCGTCTCTTTTTATCCTCCTTTACAATCAACATATATGTAGAGCAAACGCGCCTTCTTCCGACGCGCGAGAGGCCGTGAGGGAGGGGGGGAGGGAAGGGCGGCGACGTTTAGCTGCGGCACCAAGTGCCTATTTATATCAGAGGCTCCGGCAACAGTGACCAACGCCGCACGCATTTTGAGCGAACGCGGGCAAAACGCCGACGGCGTCGACAATAGTTCTGCGTGTTGCCGGTGCTGCTGCATGTCCAAGTTTATACAACTGATAAAGCTAATATCATTACTCCGTATAGCTCTCTACAAATTTGCTATCGCAATTGATGCTTCGCCTTTCAGGTGAAACTGCGACAACTTTCTTGCACGAGTGGGAGCGCGAAGTGTTTCCGAACCCGTGGATATCAATTTCACGTGCTTTCTGACGGCCATTCTCAAGTGAGAGTTTCGTTTTCCCTCGACCACATTTTCTCGCCCGACGGTTGAGCCTAGCGCAGTTGCGCGCCTAGGCTCAGCGCGGCCGCGCGTTCTCTCGCGGCCGCCCGCCTTTCCTACCGCACCCGGCCGCCCACCGACATGAAGTGCGTAGTAGAAGGAAACACGATATCGACCGACGAATGGGAGGACGACTCTTGGCAGCCGCCGCCCGGTTTTCGTGCCCAGGAGAAGCGAAGGCTCGAGCTTCGCCAAGCCACGCCGGACCCGAAGGAGGCCGAGCAAACGCGGCCACCTCGCAACGATCCGAGGCCACGACCGCCGCCCCAGCGACGACGCGGCCCCTTACCCAGGATGCCGGCCGATGCCATCCACATCGTGGGACGGCCCAAAGCCCCAATCGACCTCACGAAGCTGCCGCCCTGGCAACTATACGAAGCCCTCCTCAAGGCAGCGTCGCTACCGGACCAGCCGCCGGCGTCCCGCGACCAAGTAAGGGTCCACCCTACCAACAATACTTTCACTCTAAGCGTGCAAGACTCAGCTCGAGCGAAGACGTGCCTCCAAGTTACGTCCCTAAAATTCGGGGACCAGGCCATCGAAATTCACATTTACGCCCCGCCGCCAGACGATGCGTTTCGTGGGATCATGTTCCACGCATTCGACAATTTTTCCGATGAAGAAATCCTGCAAAACCTACAGGAGAGCAACCCGAATAGGCCCGTGGTGGTCAGCCGCCACATGGGACGGACCAGTCACATACTCGTCACGATGCTCGGGGATCATCTACCCTGATGGATATTTTACCACGGCGTGCACATACGCCTCTACCCTTTCTATCGGAAGGTGGAAGCCTGCTTCAATTGTCGCAAGATGGGTCACCGAACCGACGTGTGCCCTCATCCCAGACGCAAGCCGCTGTTCCCGTTGCGGCGCAGACCACCCGCCGGCCCCACAAGACGCCCAGCCGACATGCCAGGCCCGCTGCATTGTTTGCGACAGCGGACACACCACAAACAGTTCGAACTGTAAATATCGCTTCGTGAAGAAGCCAACGCCGTCCAGCCCAAACTCGAAACGGTCTAAATCGCCTCGACGACCGTCGATCCTACGAACCGGCCGCTCACCGTCCCGCGATCAGTCTTTCCCGCCTCTCGGCCAACCGCCGGAGGAAGAACGGGCCAGTCGCTCGAGATCCCGCACCGGCAACAGATCTCCGTCCCGCTCGAGGTCCCGCTCGAGGACCCCGTCAACCAGCCGCTACTTCTTGGCCTCGTCCTCCCGGGGCGCTTCGACGTCGGTCGACTGTTCCGTAGATTCGACCAAGGGCTCGTCGCAGTCGTCGTCCGGCCCCACGAAGGTTGCCTGGGCCCAAGGACCCCCGTCCTCGCTGAAGTCGTCGTCACAGGACCCGTCGCAAGACACACAGCTGAGGGAGTTGGTCAGAGAGAATACCTCTCTTAAGGCCCGATTGTCCTCGCAGCAGTACCAAATCTCAACACTCCTATACCAAATAGAAAACCTCACTCAGCACATACAGTCGCTCGACTCCAAATTGAATAGGGCCCTCACCCAACCGCCTGTAACAACCACCGTCCCACAGCAGCAGCAGCCGCAAGCCGCCGCTGCGGGAAAGCGTAAAGCCACCACTTCAACTGAGTCGCTTCAAATAGACGCATCCATTACAGGGGCAGTCACGAAAGCCGTAGCTGAGGCATTTCAAGCCAGCGACGCAAAGCTCGAAGCCCGCTTTAACGCCTTGGAGGAGAAATTCGAGACCCGTCTCAATACCATGCAACAAGCCATAGATGCCCGCTTTGCAAATCTAGAGCAGGCAATCAGGAACACGCACGCTTCGTACAACACTCTGAAGCAATACACAGAAAATGCGCTCGCTAGCGTTCATAAGCATCTTGGACGCCACCGCTCCTCATCGCGCAGTCGCCCCTCCACGCCGCAAGGGGCCACTCCCATGAATTAATCATGGCTCGTACCAATCTGATCGTATGGCAGTGGAACTGCATGGGGTCACCGCAAAAAACGGAGCCATCTGCAGCAACTCGTACAGAAATTACAAAACGATCCGCAGGCAAACACTGAATCAATTCCGGACGTCATCGCGTTGCAAGAAACGTCCGCCCCAGCCACCCTTCCTAGCTACGCGGCCTACCAGCAGCTCGACCCGCACGGCTCCCCTTGCACTTCCACGCTTGTACCCAACAACCTCACGGCCACACACCACGATATAGAATACACAGACATCCCACACACACACGTCGAAATCCTACCACGAAAACGCATGGACCGGTCGCTATTCGTTCTGAACGTTTATTGTTCCCCGCGAGCAGCCGTAGAAAATTTCTCTCATCTTTTTCGCAAAACACTAGCACTCGCTGGCGACGCGCAACTGCTCGTGCTCGGCGATTTCAACGCACGCCACCCTGATTGGGGCTACATGCACACAAACCCCCGAGGCAAAAAGCTATGGTCCCTCGTGCAGGATCTGCGCCTTACTTTGCTAAACGACCCGCAACAACCGCCCAACCAAATAGGCAACAGCGTATGCCGCGACACCTCGCCAGACCTCACGTTTTGCAAGAACGTGACGCGAGCGTCCTGGGAGAACACGGGCCTACTTGCGGGCAGCGATCACTACATCCTTGCGACCACAGTGCAGGCATTCGTCTGCAAGAGGCCCAAGCCCACGGCACGCATCACGGAATGGCCCAAGTTCCGCAAGCTGCGCGAAGAGAAAGCCCCGGACGCCATTACCGACCTCCGCGACTGGATCTCTTCTTTGCACGAGCACGTGAACATCACGACGCGCGAGATAGAAGCGACCGCCACCGATTCGCCTACGACTGACTCTCGTCTTCTGCACATGTGGGATGCGCATGCGAGCCTCCTCCGCAGGTGACGACGGCAACGACACAACAGGAAGCTGCGCCGCCGCATCGAGGCGCTCGCACGCGATATCGAAAACCACAGTCACGCCCTCGCGCGGCAACAGTGGGGCCAGTTGTGCGACGGCCTGAACGGGCAGATGAGCATCAAGAAAACGTGGCATCTTCTGCGTCACTTGCTCGATCCCAGCACTTCAAAGTCGTCAGCCCAGAAACAGCTGCAACAGCTCTTGCACAACTACCCGGGAACGGACGCCGACTTACTCGACGAGCTAGCCGACCGCTACGTGGGCCTTGCCCCACCGAATACACCGCCACCACCGTTGCCCCCTTACAATGGCGATCCAAACCCCACGCTTGACGCCGATTTTACGAAGGCCGAAATGTATGCGGCTCTTCTCAAACTTCGCACGACCTCGGCGCCTGGTCCCGACGGCGTTACAAACAAAGTACTAAGAAACCTCGCAACAAATCGGTTGTGGCACTCACGCAATATGCAAACGAGTGCTGGCATTCGGGCAAACTACCTCAAGAATGGAAACACGCGAAACTCGTGTTCATCCCGAAACCGGGCAAAAAGATCGATATCGCCAACTTACGTCCCATCTCGCTCACCTCGTGCCTCGCCAAATTGATCGAACACGTAGTCCTCGCCAGACTGCAAACATACGCGGAAGAGAACGACCTGTTTCCACCGACGATGCTGGGGTTCCGTGCCCATCTTTCCACGCAAGACGCACTCGTCCAAATACATCACGACCTACTTCGGACACCGCCTCACGCGGGAACCCGCGCCCTGCTCGGCATCGACCTCCACAAGGCCTTCGATACGGTGCAACACGCGGCTATTGCCTCGAACCTTGCCGCCATACATCCGGGCGAGCGCACATACAATTACGTATGTGACTTCCTCTCAAACCGAACGGTAGAGCTCTCACTGGCCGGCGGCCTCACGTCCGCACGAATGAACCTCGGGGACAGAGGCACCCCTCAAGGGGCAGTCCTCTCCCCATTTCTTTTCAATCTGGTCATGAGTACACTTCCTGCCTCACTCGACGAGATCCCCGGCTTACGCTACACCATCTATGCCGACGATATTACACTGTGGACGGCCACGGGCTCGGACGGCCAGATTGAAGAGACCCTTCAACGTGCCGCCGACGCCATCGTTCACCACGCAGAGTAAATCTGAAATCTTGCTGCTTAGACCTCCCGACCGCTGCAAGATCAAACACCCCCCTTTACCGACCATCCAAGTCTACGTAAATGGCACGGCCTTACCGCAAGTGAACCACATGCGAATCCTCGGTCTTCACGTCCAAACAGGCCAATACAACACCACCACGCTCGACCGGCTGACCGTTGCGGTCACACAGACGGCCCGTCTCATCGCACTGCGTGTCTGCCCGCCGGCAAGGCATGCGCGAAAAGGAACTTCTCCAACTCATTCACGCCTTCGTGATATCGCGCATCACCTACGCCCTACGATACCTCCGCCTTTTACGCACCGAAAAGGACAGAGTCGAACGACTCATTCGCAAGGTCTACAAGCTAGCTCTAGGCCTTGCCCCCACCACCTCCACGACACATCTCCTGAGCCTCGGTCTTCACAACACCCTCGACGAATTGATTGAGGCACATCGCACTGCCCAAATACAACGTCTTCGCGGAAGCAAGACCGGCCGGTGGATCCTCGATCGCATCGGCCTCACTGCATCGCCCTCTGGCCAAGACCCGATCTGCTTACCTTCTCCGATACGACAACGCTTTATAGTCAAACCACTACCGAAAAACATGCTGGCCGGTCACCACGACGGGCGTCGACAGGCGAGGGCGCAGGCCCTGCACGAGACCTACGCCTCAAGCACAGAGGCAGCATATGTAGATGCGGCCCGTTACACTTCGCAGTCGAAAGCGTACGCTCTCAGCGTTATGGCTATCCGCACTCCCTCGGACACGACCACTACCTTACGCATCGCCGGCTCCGTCCGCGCCCTAAACCCCGCCGAAGCCGAAGAAGCGGCTATCGCGCTTGCGGCATCTGCCGGTTACACTACAATACTTAGCGATTCGAAAACCGCCATATTTCACTCTGCTCGCGGCACCGTCACCCCTGGCACCCTACACCTTCTTCAACCCCTCGCTCGTCAGTCTGACGACGAGGACCAGCCACCCATCTCGCTAGTTTGGGTCCCTGCACACGCGGGCAACCCGGGAAATGAGGCCGCCCACCGGCAAGCTCGAGGATTCGTCAACCGAGCGGCGGGCAGTGCCACGGATCCCGAGGAGGGCCCCGGCGAGCCTCTCACCTCGTATCACGAAATCGCGCACCACTACCGCCTCGCTTGCCAAACAAAACCGCCACCGCACCCCAAACTCACGAAACCCCAGCAAATCGTTTGGCGCCGCCTTCAGACCCATTCGTTCCCTTGCCCGCAAAATATACAGTCACATATACGCCGACCTCTTTAGCCCACATTGTTCGCAGTGCGGCACGACCGCCACCCTTGCCCACATACTCTGGGACTGCAGCGAGGACCCACCCCCGCCTGATCTCCTGACCACTCCCTCGCCCGAAGCGTGGGATAAAGTGCTCCGGAACTCTAGCCTCGACGTGCAACTCTGGGCCATTCAACGAGCCGAGGAGGTGGCGGCCAGGCACCGCCTGACCACCATCCCTCAGTGAAATTTTTTCACTTAAATAATGTTGTTTCTCTCTCTCTCGTCGTCGACGTGCCTATACTAACCTGAAGGCTTCCGAAGCCCAGGTGAAACGTCAGCGAAGAGCCGCGGACCCCGAGTTGCGGCAGCGCGATGTTCTGGCCAAACGTCAGCGTCCTCTTGCCCTCCAGGGAAAGGCTACGGCCGGTGGTGCATGCCTCGGCAACGCTAGCGCCAACTTTACCAGCGTGACAGCTAGGTTTCAACGCGGGTTTCTCAACCGGAACTTCGGAGCCAGTTGCAGTGCGTGTGACCGGTTCTGGTTCGAGCACAACGTGGTACTCGTCAGTGCAATTCGTTCCGAGGAACAGCGAACAAACACAGGGGGAAGCTTCACTTGCCCCCATTTTTCGGCAGGGGAAGCGTTCGTCATTTTTTTTTATCTGTATAGTGTTAGAGAATTGAAAGCGTTTACGATGATAAATCGTACTTACTATCAGGATCGGCCTACCCAGGCTTTTCACGATGCCTGCGGTATCGGGCACATTTACAACGCCAAGGAGGCTATAATGAGTTGCACATTTTTTCCAGTTATAACATATTAACCGAACTTTGAGTGCGACAGCGATTGCTTTGTGAGAAATACCTAGGTTCTTTCGTATTTAACAGAATCATCATTCACTTACCAGCTTGAAAATGAGCCACATAGTTCGTTCAGCACGTGAAACAAGCGCGCTGCACCGTCAAAGCAAAATACGTCAGCCAACGGCTGCGTGCATTTTCTAAGCTGTTCGAACGCAAGAAAATTGAAACCGTTTGCATCCAACTCCAGACCTGCTGCCAACAACGCCATGAGTACAGTGGTGGCTCAGTAGCTCGTTTTCTACAGTGTAACCCGCTGGTGTCAGTTTAGGCTCACACTAAAAAGACTTTTTAGGAGGCGTTGCCTTGACATGGGAAGTTGAGGGGGTAGGAGATCATGCGCGCGGCGCGCGCTATGCTCGGGAGAGAGAAAGAGAAAATGAGAGAGAGAAAGAAGATGTAGCAGCACCAACGAGGCAACGCGCAGAGCTACTGCCGACGCCGTCCGCGTTTCCCCGCTTTCGCGCCGAACGCGCGCGGTGTCTGTGACTGCAGCCGGCTCCGCTGGCAGGGGCTCGGCAGGTTTCGACCAGCCACGCCCTGGAAACTGTCGAGGCGCAGCTTGGCTGTGACGTCACCGGGGAGATAAAGCTCGGAGCCGCCGCGACAACGGCAGAACTCTCGTTGACTCTGTGGCGAGTACATGTAGCCTTGACATGGGATGACCAAAGATGATCCGGACGCCCGAAGAAGCCGATCATCTTGAAACGCGTCGCGCGGCCAACCGAGAATCTGCGCGTCGAGGTCGAGCCAATTCGGAATACCGCGATTAGCAGCACTTAACATTTCCTAGCAGAACTTAGCCAGGCCTTGTAAAACCTGGAAGACGCTAGGTCGATCACCAGCTCCGCTGTTTACTCCCGCCTTGCACCAATAGTGCAGGCTGCCCACATTTTTGTAGCGTTAGCTACACTGGCCTAGCCAAGCCCGTTTCGCGCGGCACATCAAGAGCCGTGCTGCGCATGCGCAAGGATCAGTGAGGTCACGCGGCTTGCGCACCGGAGCCACCGGAGCCGGCACCTCTCGCGCACTACGCCGCCGCCGCGCGCGGCTCACCGGCGCCGGTCTGCGCATTCCAGAGGAGTGACGTCGTAGCCGTGGTAGACGCACTGGCGCCGGCGCGCGCTCGCTGTCCAGTCGCCGTCTGACACTGCGCTGGAGCCTCTGCGCTTCTGACTGGCGTTTGCCAGTGTGGTATAGCCATGAAGAAGGAGAGCGCAAATGCTGCTCAACAGCGCAGAAGAACGGAGAAGCTTGACTCATCGGATCCCGAAGTAGTTGCCTGGCAATTAGCGGTTGAGCGTAGGAGGAATGAACAGAAGATGTCTATATACATGTGCCACATAATACGTACACCGCGTGTGTGTCATTGGAGCAGCAGTAAGCATGACAATCAAGCTAATCCTTGACAATCTAGACAACCAGGAAAGCTAAGAATATTCAGCTGAACCTTGCTAACGCTACGTATATCCTGGCATAGCTGAGCTAAGCCACTGCAACTTTTTTCATTTGCAAAGAAAATATTTAACAGAAATACTTGCTCCAACTTAAAGGTAAGCTGTAAAGCACATAGTGCAGAACATCAGCATGTAATGTTATGCCAATGTTAGCTCTGAGCAGACGTTATGGTGCTATTACGACAAGCTATAGCAGCACTACTATGTATGTTGAGGCTAAAAAAAAGTTGTCGCAGTTTCACCTGAAAGGCGAAGCATCAATTGCGATAGCAAACTTGTAGAGAGCTATACGGAGTAATGATATTAGCTTTATCAGCTGTATAAACTTGGACATGCAGCAGCATCGGCAACACGCAGAACTGTTGTCGACGCTATCGGCGTTTTGCCCGCGTTCGCTCAAAATGCGTGCGGCGTTGGTGACTGTTGCCGGAGCCTCTGATATAAATAGGCACTTGGTGCCGCAGCTAAATGTCGCCTCCCTTCCCTCCCCCTCCCCCACGGCCTCTCGCGCGTCGGAAGAAGGCGCGTTTGCTCTACATATGTGGTGATTGTAAAGGAGAAAAGAGACGCCTACTTCTGCAGCCCTTAAGCGAGCACGGCGCAGAACGCGCGTTTGTTCTCCGCCGTGCGTTCACTCCCCGTGAAAGACGCACCCCTCGCGCCCTTTCACTCGCACATACAGCGTTCGGCGCGCGGCGACGATTTCATCTCCAAATGACGTCATACGGAACCTCACGGCGACGGCGACGCCGACGGCAGAAATCTGCTTTTGAGTGTCCATATAATTGCTATCGCAATAAAATGCGGGCCGCCAAACGATAAAAAGATCTGGTTGTTCCCTCTTTCATAGATATGTGTAGAAGACGACAGTACAGGTGTCATCACAGAAGCTCTTGCATGTTTGCTTCGTGAACTCATGGTCCGCTACAGCGAAAGGCGCACGATTTGCGGGCGTTGAAGATTTGCTGTGCGCGCGGGGCGTCCTGTTTGCGAGCGGCGTCCAGATGCAGAGTCGCTTCGGCAAAGGTACGAGAATTTTGGTCCGGCTTCGTAGTGTCTTGGGCAGCCAGTTTCAACGCGCTCAGCTTCGGGAATGTGAGTGGTAGAGTTCGCAGCTTGCGCTGCGATCATGAAGGTGTTCTGCTTCACGCTGGCGTGTCTCTAGGCGGACCAAAGCGAGATTAGCCCGTCGACGCCGTTGTTTTTCTGCCCCGCTTGGCGCAGCAGCTTTCTTAGGTGAAGCCATCGCAAGCGTTGGAGCTGCACTCCGTAGGTGACGAAGCGTCACACGCTAATCCGATGCGAAAGACAAACCATGTGCGCAAACTGCGTAGTCTCCTCAGCAGAAGGCCTACACCGCCTACACCAGGCTACACCGCGTTGAAGCCTCCGCTGCGCTGAGACTACCGAAACGCTCACTGTCGGCGCTCGGTATTGTCCTGATGCAGTACTTCGCTTCACCGCTCTTAGATGGCCGCGCCATCCCAGTCAAGAGAGCATGTTTAACACGTTCGCGCCGACGTCACATCCGTTACAGGAAGTCGATGGTTGACTCCGACATAAAGTACTTTGGTGTTAAAAAGAGATAGTGCGAGAGATATTAACGATGAAAGCTAATGCATGATTATAAACAGAAAAAAGGTCAACGAGAAAGCTCTATTTGAACGAGCGTCATTAGGCCTCGCCGTAGCGCATGTGAAGAAAACAGACTTATTGCGTGAATCGTTGGACGATTACATCCTACACTTGAAGATCGGACTGTGTCATGCTCACTACTAAGCAAGAAGATAGCGCTCACCCATATTGATTGAAATTCGTGTGGACTCTGGGTGTTACTGAAGTAAGGAAGACTGCGGTGCGCGTCTTCCAGTCGGAGGTGAAGCAACGTTGATGCGCGCAGCCCTTGCCACAGTTGATAATGCTGATCATACCTATTTATAGAGCATACCCACTATGGGGGATAGGCCAAGAATCGGGCGACAGACGGTACAGCGAAAGAGATATAGTTATTCTAAAAGGAGAAGCCAAAATACAAAGGGAAAGAACAAAATAGATAATACCACGCGTTTGAGCGATATCACTAGCTTAAGGTAGGTCACCACCTTCGAGAAAAATTTTCACAGTAACGGTTCGGAAGTTACAACTGCACTTTTGGTGTGTAAAGCTTAGTTATTTTGAATGTTTAAAACCAGAAAATTGCAGAAAATTTAAATTCCTGTTTTATAAAAATGAAAATGTGCCGAAATATGCATGTTGCGCCAACAGTCATAAGTGAAATATGGTCGATGCGATTCAAATGCGACTTGGCAGGTATGTAGTGAGGACAACCGTCTGTGCATCTAAGCACCATTATCACCGTATCTCAAAGCTGAGGTGCGTTATCATAAAAAAACTAATAAAGATGATATCCGGCAGGTTTTTTTACGCAATTGGCCATAGTATAAAAAGTTACTGCTCGTTTTCATTAATTTTACGCGAAAATATTTATTACATGGAGAGTTATCACTGTTCGCGCAACTGCACATAGCAAAAAAACATGTTTTGAGAAAAAAGGGTTTAAAGATTTCAAATGAATGTTTATGTAATAAAAAACATCATAAATGCCAAAAGCCACCAGACTCATAGCTTGGGCCCTCCTTGGAAGCGGCACGGTCTGCTTTTGAGCGAGCTGATATGCAAGGATTTTTTTTTCTTGCCTGCTTTGCGTCTCCACCTGAGTTGCGCACGGCCTTCCTCACACAGCAGCAGACACTGGTCAGGCATGCCATCGTCGAAGCATTGATCGCGTTAGCAATGTCTTAGCCAACTACACGAAGTAAGATTGCTAGTTTTATTGCGATAGCAACTATATGGACACACCAAGCGAATTTCTGGCGTCGCCGTCGTCGTCGCCGTGAGGTTCCGTATAAAGTCCAAGGGCGATAAGATCGTCGACGCGCACCATATGCTGCATGTGCGAATGAAAGTGCGCGAGGGCGCGCGCTCTCAAAGAGAGCGAACGCAAGGCAGAGAGCAAACGCGACATCTATCGTCGTGCGAAAGGCCGAGGGGGATGGGAGGGGAAGTTTAGCTGCGGCACCAAATGCGTATTTTGCGACCGGATGCAAACACAACTGCCAACTCAATCTCCCACGCCAAATGAGGAAAACGGGAAGGCAGCGAAGGAGGGAGGAGGTGTGGCTTCTACTGTGCCAGCAACTACCTACTTGTACTTTCCGCGGCTACGGGCTGTCGCGCGCAGCGTATCTTGAAAGCGATCTCCGCACGGCTCTTACCTTTGTATGCAGTGTGCTTTCCCTGCTCAGTTTCCCTTGAAGCGATAGACCACACGAACCTTCGCTCACTGCTGCAGGCGGGCTTGTTCACGCCAGCATTTTCACAGTGGTTGCCTGCGGTCGCCGGGTGTGATCTATTCATGTTTGATTGTGCGCGCTGACACCACGATTGCTGTAAACATGCGCATACGAAATCTTTTGAGGACGCTGAAGCTTCGCCTTTAAGAGTCGAACGCGATGCCATTCAAAGATCCCTGACTGCTTCTCACGCTTCCCGGCAAGTGCAGCTTTTGTAACCGCAATGTTTACCGAGAAACGCTTGTGGTGAACGCTATGCACGAAAAAAATATTGAATTATGGGGTTTTACGTGCCAAAACCATGATCCGATTATGGGGCACGCCGTTGGGCCACCTGGGGTTTTTAACGTGCACCTAAATCTAAGCACACGGGTGTTTTCGCACTTCGCCCCCATCGAAATGTGGCCGCCGTGGCCGGGATTCGATCCCGCGACCTCGTGCTCAGCAGCCCAACAACATAGCCACTAAGCAACCATGGCAGGTGATATGCACGAATGCGAGTTTTGTGGGAGAAATGCGGCGTCTTGCTTGGACCGATCCCAGTGGTAGTGCACTGGCGCGCCAAAAGACATCATTTTCAGGTTTCGGTTGATGTTTCGGAGGAGATTTAATATAAAAGGCATGGGCTGCCAGTGCCTGGTTTGGTGATATTTGTTTGTGGACTGCATATACGTTGTGCATATACGTTGCATATATGTTACGCTAGTCCAAAGGTGAGCGCTGCAGTTTCTGCAATGCTCTTGAGAGGAGTCGCTGATTAATTACAGCTGTAAAGAGGCTTATGTGGTGACACTCAGAGGGCATTGTGCACACGCCACGCCATGAAAAGGTCCAAACGAGTTTCTCGCGTTGACTTTCCTCTCCGCCACGCACCTGCAATGTATCTACAGGCTCGCGTGTGCAAGCAAACATGAACACATCTCGCGCGACGCGCGCGAAAACTCGCCGTCAAAACGCTGGAGTGAGATAGCGCGGCGGCAGCAGCGAGCGAATTGACCTTTGTGCTGTGTCTCGCGTCAACGCGAACTAAGCCAGGAAAACGCAGGGCACGGCGTACTTTGTTCCCGTCGCAGATGTCTTTCAAGATAAAGCAGTCCGGACGGGCACGCACGGCCGCCCGAGATGCCCATAGTAGAACACGCCCCCCCCCCTCCCTACCTGCTGCCCCCAACCCCCCAGAGCGTTGCGCGCGAGGGAACACGGTGCGCTTCGTTCCCGCTTTCCTCCCTTGCGTGTGCGAGACTGAGCCGTGATCGCCGGCTCCACGTCACACTCTTTCGCTCGAACAAACCGCATACGACACGCGGCGACGACTTTATCGCCTATGGAGTTTATGAGGAACCTCACTGCTAGAGCCGTCGTTTGACGGCAGCGAGAAGGTGTTGTGGCACTGCCGGTTCTGCCAAGGGAAACACGTAGGTACGCAGCGCGTTGTAATCCCGTGGCCCTGGAGTTTGGACAGCACTGCGCAGAGCAGGAGGAAGCATAGCTACCTTTATTTGGTACGTGTCCTGCTGTGACGCGATGCCACGGAGGTACAATCCTGCCTCTACCTTGAGTAGCCAGATGGTCCGGTCGAGCTTCCCGGCTTGGACTCCAGGAACGATGGTGGCTTGAGGATGCTGCTCGACCTTGAGTCTTCCGACAGAAGCGCCATGCTGCCGAGGTCTGTGGTCACCAATATGGAGACTGAGGTCGGTCACACCATCGTGATTTTATTGAAGGGCTCCGTCGAAGGTTTGACGCCCGAGGACAAGTAGAAGACGTTGCCGCGAGTACGGTTTGGTTTGATTTTGTGTGGTGCCTATGAGTGTTGCTACACCCGCTATGGGGCATTGGCAATGAACCGGGCGGCAGTAGGTAAACAAGGAAAATAACTTATCTGCAATTTTGTAAATTAGTGAAGGCTATATTTTGTCACAACGTTCGGGAGCTGGGGACCTAACAGGTAAAACTATTCGAATCTGTTTTCATTCCAATTCCCTGACGTCGATTTTACATAATCACCGACGTAGCCATGGGCGGCGACCCTAGGCGATGTTTGAACCGCCTAACCAAACGCTCTCCTCGTTTATAGAAGTTCACCTTTGTTTGATTTCAAAGCGAATAGCATTGCTTACTTTGACAGGTTCTTCTTATCTAATTGGCTTTCAATAGACGAGGAGCACGCAGAAATGGTGAGGGATTCCGTGAGGCTGAGCTTCCACCGTGAAAGTACATAACCGAATGGTGAGGGTGATGCCGGCGTCTGGGATGGGCCCAGTTCCCGTTGTTTAGGTTGTGGTGGCAGGTTGAAAGTCGCGGCGGCGTGCAACGGAGATGAGGAGTATGCAGAGCGATATCGTATACGCGGCGAAAGGGCTCGAAGACGTTATACTGCCAAGTAAAATTGTGCGTTATGCACAAATATATCCGTTGTCTCCGGAAGCTCCGTGAAGCCAAGGTCAGAGCGAGCCGTAATCATACATCTTCTATTCTTCTATTGTTATAGCGGAAAACGTTCAGTTTGGTTCGGCATATTATTGGATATTTAATGCGTACACGTCACTTTGACGTGGTGAGTTTTCCCGCTTTGGGACGTCACCTGACAGAAAAACGAAGTAGGCGCAGCCCGAAATCTTCTGACGGATAGCGTAGGGCTAATTGCAAGATAATGTGCAATCAGAAAAAAAAATCGTTAGTTTGGTCTAACCTGCATAATCAGTGTGCACGCGTCATATCAGATGGGAAGTTTTCGCGTGACAGGTAGGCGAAGAGGCGGTAGCCCAAAATATTTGACCAATATGGATGCCACTGAGGTACAATCCTGCCTCCACCTTGAATAGCCAGATGGTCCGGTCGAGCTTCCCGGCTAGAACTCCAGGAACGGTGGTGGCTTGAGGATGCTGCTTGACTGTGAGTGCAAAACATGCGTTACGGCAAGCACAGCAAAAATCGAGACTGCGGAGGAGATTGCTATTGCACTAGCAGTATCACAGACCGAAGCAGTCAGTGACTTTCAGGCGATTGTACGAAATTTCGCTAACGGCCTAATCTCTCCTTAAGCACTACGACTCCTGATGGCAGGTAACAAAAGTAAAGAAAGCAATGTTTATTTAATATGGACACCCGCTCATACCTCCACCTCGCCAGAACATAACAATAATAATAGAGAGTAATAGTTGAGCGGCTCAGTGGGCCAGCGGGCACAGCGAACGAGCGGAGACGCCAACTGCGCATGCGCGGCCCGCTGGGACATCCAGCGTGTTCATGGAGCGCGCCGCTCGCCCGCTCATTTCGTCTCTTCAGCGGAGCGTGCGCAGCCGACGAGCGTGCGAGCGTTTTCAAGAAGCGGCAGCGAACGCGAACGTTCTTTTCGCATAATATTTCTTTTCTTTTTTTAATATTTTTCTTTTCTTTTTTAATATTTCAAATAATATTCTTTTCGCAGTAACTTCAATTTTATTCGGCAGGTAACACACCAAAGTTTCTGCTTGATCGAGAGTAACTTCAACTTTGTTCAACAGATGGCGCAGCAGTACTATCCGCTGAAACGAGCGGGGCGTCGCTCAGCTATTACTCTTCTTTTCATCTTGCACTCCGCTGTCCCCTCCGCTCCATCGCTGGGCCCGCTGGCCCGCTGAGCCGCTCAACTATAGCAGCGTTTACATGAATGCGACAGAATGCGACAGTAGCGCATCACATTATCTAGCGCATCACGTGTAATGCGATGCGCTAGCGTTTACATGTAGCGCATCACCCCTGGTGCGCTGGTGGCGGCACACGCACATTGAACGCAAAGCAGCGCTTGCAGACGCTTCCGGCGTCACGCCACGAAGCAGCTCGGCGATCGCCCAGCAAATCCACAGCAAATTGTATTTCCTATAATTCCTAATGCGCTGTAATCGCGTTTACATGCATTGCGAAAGTCGACTTACCCGTCTCAATCCACCCCTGCCTGACGCATTAATGCGACGCGCTTTCCTAGCGCATTATCCCCGTTTACATGGATGCGATGCACTTGAAAATTAATTTGATGCGATGCGATGCGCCAGTTGTCGCGTTCATGTAAACGCGGCTTATTACTCTCTTATAAGACGGCGCATGAGGTGGCTCGAGGGCTTACGGATCGAGTCACGGCCGATAATATCGCTGGCACCTTAGCATCTCCCGAGAGCGAGGATGGAGAGGAGTTGGAATGGGAAGAGCATATGGCCAGATTTAATGACATCACACAACACTACTAATTGCAAAGGTGCGCTTTCGCACCACCTCACGAAAAGCTCAGCAAAAAACTGTCAGCCCTTCTACTGGGGTGGAGATGGAAGACCACCAAAGTTGTACTATGGTGGGAATTATGTATTTCCAAATATGAATATTAAGGTGTGATGGTGTAATTGGTTATTTGAACTAATAAACAACGAGAAATATATATGATCCGGTGGTTTTCATTTATTTAGTGACTACAGGGACCATGTCCTTATGGTCGCTACGGTACACCGCCATAGGATGTACGGCAAAGGTTGATATGTTCTTAAACACGTCACCAACGCCGCGCGCGTTCGGTGCGAACGCGGGAAAAACGCCGCCACCGTCGACAACAATTCTGCGCGTTGTTTGTGTGACCCCACACATACGCTGTCAAAACGCTGGCGTGAACAAGTGCGCCAGCAGCAGCGAGCCAAGGTTCATGCGGTCTATCGCTTCAACGGAAACCGAGCGGCGAAAGCGCAGCGCATAGAAAGGTAGGAGCCCTGTTGCAGATCGCTTTCAAGATACGGTGCGCGCGACCGCCTGGCGCCGCGCAAAGTACAAGTTGCTCGCAGAGCAGAAACCGCAACCCCTCCTTCCCGCGCGGCCTTCCCTCTGTCCTCCTTTCGATTGGGAGATTGAGTCGCCAGCTCCCCTTGCGCCTGATCGCAAGATACGCATTTGGTGCCGCAGCTAAACGTCGCCTCCCATCCCCCCACGGCCTTTCGTGCGACGGAAGATGTCGCGTTTGCTCTCCGCCGTGTGTTCGTCCCCGTGAAAGCGCGCGTCCCTCGTGCGCTTTCACGCGCACATTCAACATACGGCCAATGAGAGTTTTTTTTTATACATCCGGACGCGACCATATAAGAGTGAGCCCTTCACAGCTTCGCTGTAAAAGCAGTCTGTCGAATGGCGGCAGTTACAGACCAGAAATTATCCGAACCCGGCGATCTCCTACCTCATTTACCCAGATATATGCAAGACAAATAAATGCAAAAACTGTTATTCTAGAGCCAATCTGGAACATATGCTATGGGAATGTCGAGGCATAACAAACAATAACTACGATGCAGCCTGTAGCGATGGCTTCCGCGCGCGCTGGGAGACTGTGTTGCTCAGCTCTGCCCTTGAAGATAACTTTGGGCTGTCCAGAGGGCTGAGGAAGCCGCCAGGACTCAAGAAATCCTGGCCGTCAACTAGGCGGGACCTCCTGCCCGTCCCACAAACTCGCAAGACCTTTCAATAAAGTTCTTTGACTGACTGAATCATGGATGGCTCTTTGCAGAAATGGAATAGAGGCAGTTTGCAATAGCTTTACGTTATAGCACCCCTGATTTCATTCTACCCGCATGCTTCATGAGCTGGTGGCAATGGGGCTGCTACAAACCAAATTTCAGATAAGAAGGAAAGCACTGAAGCAAAGCTATTGGCGTGTGCTTTAATTCGGGACGATAGAGACTCGTCGCAAGCTCTCTGCGAGTCTTGAAACAAAGCAATGAATACGCGTGAGCATTACCTCGTTTTTCAACAAACTTCCTTTTTCAATCGCACACATTAGTGCAGGTCGGCGAAGAGTAAGCAGTATTACGCTAACCAAGAATGAAATGAACGCTCTCCACGTTAAAATTAGCATCCACATAGCAGAGACACGAAGCTACTCCAGCTCGTTTGTGGTTTCCGCGATTTGAAAAAGCTTGAGTAACGAAAATCAAATACTTGCAGAGAGAATATCGCTTAGATGTCGACTTTGCGGAATCGAAAGAAGCTGGCGTAGACAACAGAGCCGCAGAAGAGTTCTGATTCCCCTACATAGCCATCTCGTAATCTAATGGAGCTCGTCTGCCACAGTCGTTTATTTACAGCGCTCAAACGCGGCATTTGATGAGAAACGCGGCAGCGCCGCGTATTGTTATCAACGTATTATCGCAATTTAGCAATACCGTCACTGACCCGCTGTCTATCTGCACACTTGCCGTGAGCCGCTTGCCACGCCTTTCTCGGGCGCGTCAAGGGCGTGCCTCGTCTTTCGGGCATTTTCTTTCTATCTTGCGTCGAATGCGAACAGGACACATGCGGTGCATTCTTGCACCTACACTTTCCCTCAATCGAATACTTTGAAATACAACAAATAAAATAATCAACAAATGAATAATCAACAAACGGCCATCAAGCGAATTACTAAGTTTGCCATTTTTTTGCCGCGAGGGGTGACAGTGAGGGTGAAAGCTTACAAGCGGATACATTCTAGAGGGTCGCACGCAAGAGGGAGCTCATACGGTGAGCAGTCGCCAGGGGCGCTTTATTGCTATGTTCGATAAAGTCAGTCATGACAATGATCTTAATCCCTGTCTATTTGGGGAATGACAACGCAGCGCTGCGGCATGGCTGTTCACCGCAGGTGCTTTACTAGCCGCCGCCGCTTTACCAACTGAAACGATACTCCAATCATAGAGACGGGAGCAACGGCGGTCGCTGCAAAAAAGCTGTGCGATATTCTAGGGTTCGTAGTGACTTAGTACAGTGAAAATGCACCAGTTTATCTGCGTGCGGGAAGCCTCCGTGATACATTGCGAAGAACAGCGTAATGCCCAGCGACACAATTCATCGCTTGTCATCGCTTGCCCAGTGAAGGTACCTCCGTGCGCACGTACGCAGAATTTGCGTGTGTTGTTCCCTCCAATGTGCTTACCGATTGCTTCTGCTGCTGAGCTAACAGCGATCGCAGATGGATATCGTAACGACAGCGCAGCAATCGAATTTTGGTGGGTGAAGGCTCTTGTGTGCAGTTAGGAAATTAGACTGCGAAAGCAAGAGTGTGTTGCAACTGTTTAGTGTACCGTGCTTGTGATGAAGAAATGCCATCACACTGGCTCTAGAAAAGTGAGAGTTTCTCGACGCTGACGGTGTTTGCGACATTGCAGCTCCGATACATCACTGATGACAGAGCAGCCATCTGAAACGACAGCTGTGATACGTTGTCCTTGGAAAACACTGCGCACTGCTCAGCATCATCGTCCACCACGGCGCATCGAAGCCTTGCAAGCAGCTAGTGTCGTGCAGATAATTATTTGCTGTGGGCTACGTCGCCACAATGCAGAGAAGGAACCTTGTTGGGGGGCCATCACAGCCTAAGGATATATATGCATAAGCCAGCGAAAGTTGACGCTTTGTTTTTGATAGTGGTGCTCAGTACATCACCGATGACAGTGCGTTGTGCGTGTTTTATTTCGGCGGTCAAGATTGTGGATGCCTCTCAGTTCCGCACCACGTCGCTGTTGCCGAAAAATATGTTGGGCGTGGCCCAACCGTGGTAGGCGCGCGCACAAGAGTTACATGCCTCGTGTGGGGCGTGACCTATGGTTTTGATTGACAGGCGAGCTCGTGCCAAACTCGTACATCGCAAAACTCCCCTGGAGTTCAACTCGCGAACATGGCGGCGGCAGCAGCAGCCTGTGTCATCGCATCCAGCGGCCGCAAGCGTCAACATGACCGTCTGTACCCGTTCACCTACATGACCGACGTAGCGTTTGAGCTTCATTTTTGCCATTTACAAACGTCAGTGCGCTGGCTGTGTGGCGAGTTAGGCGAAGGCCCTCGTCTGCGGAGACAGCGTGGCGGGCAAATTATGCTTTCCGAGCACAGACTGGTGTGACTAGGCTGCGGAGAAAACCTTCGTGCGATCGCTTCGGCTATCTCCGGCTTCAAGCGCTGTTCGTCGAACCACCGCGCCCCAGCCCAAGGTCAGGTCCGGCGGCGTCATCGGAGTACTGGGGCACCTGTGAGCACCTGGGGTTCAACCTGGACCAACCAGCCCGCGAAGACGAAGTGGTCACTTTATATAAGAAGACTCAGAATGGACGCCAGGTTGCCTTTCAGTGCAACAGGTGCCGAAAGCAGTTTTCGCAGTTACATGGTGCCGCTGCACTGCACGGGCAGAGAGGCGAAGGAAGTTACTTCGCCAACACGGACCGCCTCAGCCATCCGAAAATCCACCTCTCCAGGCGGAAAATGATTTGGCTCACGTACTGCGTGAGCAAAAGCGTAGATATGTGGCTGTTGAAAGAGATGACCGGCGACTTATTACCTCTATCGGAGCACGTCATCGCCGACTTGAGGAGCTACCGCCATGAGGTCGCGAAGGACGAGCTGCTGGCGCGACCTCCACTCGGTGGCCCCGGGAAGATAGCGCAAATTGACGAGTGCCTGCTACGCGGCGAGCAAAAGGGCAATCGAGGCCAGCCTAATGACGGGCAGATAACGTTCCGCCAAGCCGCCAAAATTACGGCGGTGTTAAAGATGGTGGCCCATGCGTCTTCGGCATGGTCTTAGCAACCAACGAAAGGTCGACCGACGAAAGGTGGCGACGCTAGGCGCCATTTGTGCAGCCAATGTTCAACCGGGGACCACTATTCATATTGACCAATTGGCCGCATACAACTGTCCCCAAATTTAGTGGATGCTAACGGGGCTATGCATCAATCTGCATTACTGAGGCAGTCAACCACAACGTGAACTTTGGGACCCCATCACGGGAGTTCACACGCAAAAAATAGAAAGTTATCATCAAAAAGTGAAGCGCCACCTCGTCAGCGGTGGCTACAGGGGAATTGCACCGATGCTGGAGTCCCACCTGGGATGGATGTGGTGGCAGTCAACAGCCACGTGCGCTGCGAAAGGCCGTTTGTTAGAAGCCACGGATCGCTCGGGCTACCCAGTATTAAGACTCTTTCCTGCGGTTGTTTGAAGCCATCGCTCGGCGCTATCTTGTATGAAGGTGCATCACAAAATAAAAGAAAATAAAGCGTAGTTTTCTAACTCTTGCATGAGTGCTTTCCGGCATTCCTGAGTGCTTACACGGTAAGCGCGTGGCAAACTACTTCTGCGCTAGCTTACGCTCACTTCGTCTCGCAGCCTTACTGTAGTGCGAGCAACGAGCGATATGTTGAAAGCCCAGTGTAAAAACCAGGCGCACACCAATCTGTGCTCGGAAATAGGAGCGCAAACACGTTGCGAGCCGCACAGATTCAATCCAGAGGAAAGAGAAGGAGCAACGAGTGATCTGTTCAAAGCCCAGTGGCGAAAACCAAGCGCACACCAATCTGTGCTCGGAAATGTTAGCGCAAGCACGTAGCGAACCGTGCCAATCCAATCTACAGGAAAAAAAGAGGGTGAGCATCCCCTCGTGGTATAACACGAAACGTATTAAACTACAAGTTAGTCTAATACACATTCGGAGTACATCTTGTAAACTTCAAAATGCTTATAACCCACGTTAATGTGACTAATGTTATTGTACTAAATGCATTTATTTGATAACTTGCTTGCGCCTGTAATGCACTCCGTGGAACGAAAAACAAGTGAAAGAAGGCAGGACCATGCACCGACCGTATGATCACTTGAGCCCCAGTTTGTCGACCGCTCATATGGCAACGCTCAAGGAATGATAGCCACCCAGAGTGAACCTAGATAAACCAATGAAACGGGAGGCGTGCCAACGGACAAACCTTGTCTTATCATTAGTTCTTTCATCTTGGGGCGTCGCCAGAGCTCGGGAAGATCCCGAGTTTCGCCAAACTCGGCGCATCCTGCATAGCACCCCAGTACCAGTTTTCGACTGTTCTTTAGCAAGTTTGCGCAGCTGTGCTTCTACGTTGCAGCTGTCATTTTCGCGCAAGGACTTCCAGTTTGTAAAATTGAACAGAACAGATTTTGACTCAACATTTATGATTTCATCTGGAATGCGGTATCTTTATAAGTGGAGACAATTGTCGATGTAGCAACCCCGTGTGCCACGAGCCCCAAAAAGCGTTCTGGCCCATCAAAGCTGCTTACAACCTGAGCATTGCCGGATCAGCTTGTTGACCAATAAAGAATGCTCATGGATAAGGTTTAACATCCTATGTCACACCTCAAGAACAACGAAAGACTCGTAAAATGACTCTAAATGAATTTTGACCACCAGGGCTTCATTAACGTTTACCCGAAAAGCTCTGTAGACGAGGGCTTCAGAATTCTGCCACCCATTGAAGTGCGACCACGGAGAGAGGGAATCGAAGCCACCACCTCCTCGTCAGCCACAGAAAGCCATGGCCACAGCACCTGTGGTGGGTATGCCACAGCGACGAATGCCGCGCCGACTGACGTGTAAAAGCGGGAGTGTGCTTTCGGCAGTTCCCCGCAGATTGGAAAGGAGCACGGTGACGTGCTAAGCTTGGTCGTTATCGACACAGCAACCTTATCAGTCAGGCTCGAATGAAAGGAAGTAATTGAAGCCGCCTAGGCCTGGTCTAAATCTCGTCATCTTTTGCGGTGGAAGAAGGGGCACAAAGGTTTAGCAGATGGCATAACGGAGGACCAAGGCTTAAGGCCCGTGCTTGTTCCATGTTTGCGTGTCAGTGTCCCCGTGTGTGCCACCTTAGCATTGCAGCCATGCAGCAAACAGTCAGGCCATATCAGTTAGACCCCGTCGAAGCAATTTTGGGCTATCTGGGCAAATTCGAGTGTGAGCGAAGGAAATGACGAATGCGCGACGGTATCCGTCGCGCATTCGAAGCTATCCTTTTAGGATCGAAGATATACTTTTAGGCAAGTGGTCTCTATTCACCGCAGGTAGTTTGTATTCCTTGCTACTTTTTTGCACCAGTGGCGTCATATATTAGAGGACCACGGTATTTCTGCCCAAAATTGGTTTGTGAGCGCAAGTCTGGCTGCAGAAGGACCATTGAGGCTGGCACCCATTACGATCTCCGGAGAGCACCAGTGGATAAGTTGCCATTCTCTGTGTACCGAAGCAGGTATCTTTGGCCGGGTCAACATTCACAGACATGAATGGAACACGCTAAGTTCGGTTGCGTTTGAGTGAACGCGCAACGTGTAGAAGGCTGCATAGTGGATTACTGTGTGTACCGTACTTTGCCGTAAACGTTGTTTGCCGACAGCAGTAACCGTCTGAAGGGTAGTGTTCAGTAAAAAGCATGGCAGGTGTCTCGAATAAAACCTTCGGAACAGTCGCAAAATGTCGCCGGCCTGCGTGGCTCACGCAGCAGAGTCACAGCGTAAACTAGAGGAGCGGCTCTATAGGAGCTTCATTTTGCGAAGCACGTACTCTTTGCGTTGTTTTCACGAGAATGAACCCAACTGTCTGCCCTGCGTCTACGGTGAGCGGCGGCTTCTGCTGCTATCTTAACAGCGGTCTGGTGAGCCTGACATTGTCTGGTTGCAAGCAAGCGCGTAGCTCTACGATTCGCTTATTCAGCAGCGGTGCGCACCTTGCCAGGAGGCGCCATAACGTGTACCGAAGAATAAACACAGGTATCGAGACTACGCGGCGTACAGCGGTGAGCACTGTTAGGGTGAACACGCGAGCGCGTGGCCGACGGCACTGTCAGCGCCCCGTTACGGTCATCACTGGAAACATTGCGCATGCGCATCACGCCTTCCGCGAAATAATTGTTCCACCGCGCGCATGACGTCATGAATGCACTTGTTCGTCGTCTGCTAGCCGCATTTTTGTTTTCTAAGCCCATGCATCCTGCATTTTAAGATTTCTTTAAACATCTGTGCTTGAACAGAACAAGACAAAAAAACTTGTATATCTATGGGGGCGTGTCTATTCGTTCCCTTCAAAGTTGTTGTGCATGCAACGCCGTATATAAAACAACCAAACATCTTTCGCAGCCGTTCATTCTGTCGCCAGATCGTATTATGGCTAGGGTTCCCGATGATGAACGGCGCTCAATTGTCGATCTTTCCCTGAAAGGTTATTCCCAGCGGTATATTGGCGCTTTAGTTAATAGGCCCCTGAAGACTGTGAACAGGATAATTCAAGCCTACAAGTATGAAGGTCGCATTCAGGACGCACCCCGCGCGCCCCGCCCTAAAGCTACCACAGACGATGAAGACGCCCTCATAGTTGCAGCTGCTGTTCCTAACCCTTTCTTGCCAGCCCCAGCAATACGCGAGGACTTGGATTTGGACGTTTCGGACACCACTGTTCGACGTCGCCTGCGTACTGCGGGCCTTCGCAGTCGCGTCGCAGCGCAGAAGCCACTACTAACGGCGGCAAACAAGGACGCACGACGGCAGTTCGCTGAGCTGCACGAAGCATGGACATCAGAAGAGTGGGGTCGCGTCATCTTTTCGGATGAGTCGACGTTTTCGACGCGACAAGACCAAAGATTGCGTGTTTGGAGACTACCAGGCACACGGTGAGGCAAACTTCCTGCTTTGAAAAGCAATTGTTTTAGTTAACGTCACAATGCCACGCAGGAACGACCCGGACAACGTGCAAGGTGTTTCTGCCAGTGGGAGATCGAGTGTGAACGTGTGGGGTGCTGTTTCAAGATATGGTTTAGGGCCCCTGCAACGTATACGTGGACACTTATCGTCAGGACAATACTGCAACATTTTGAACAATGTGCTGTTGCCATATGCGAGCAGTTTATTCCCAGACGGTGATTACCTGTTCCAACAGGACCGGTCACCGATACACACGGCGCGGGCTGTCAAGGAGTTCCAGGCGGAGCAGCACATGCAGCTACTGGAATGGCCTCCGAAAGGAGCGGACCTGAATGTGATAGAAAACGTGTGGGGCCGTCTGAAAGCTTCTTTGGCAAGGAAGCCCCTTTATTCCGCGACTTCGGACCAGTTGTGGGCGCAAGTCAGCAACGAGTGGGAAAGGCTGAAAGCCGATCGGGAATATGTTCGATCACTTTACGACTCGTTACCGTCCAGAATAGCTGCAGTCGTTGCTGTAAGTGGTCACATGACTCGCTATTAGATTTGCTCATGTTTTTATATTTGTTCTCATGGTCTTGTTTAACTTGAATTGCAAAAGTGCAATTTTCTTGAATAAAAAGTTTAATAATTATCCCTCTTACACTCACTTTTTTCCTTCACGCGCCAATCTTCAATCCAGATGGACCTTGAAATGCAGAAGGTATCAGCTCAGCGAACAAAAAATGCGGCTAGCAGACGACGAACAAGCGTATCGATGACGTGATGCGCGCGGTGGAAAGAGTGTTTCGCAAAGCACATGCTGCGCATGTGCAATGTTTCCAACGATGGCTGTTACGCGGCGCTGATAGTGCCGTCGGCCACGCGCTCGCGTGTTCACCCTAACAGTGCTCACCGCTGTACATGTCACATTCCTTGACCCGTGGCGCGATAACGATGCTGTTGATGATGAGGATCTATTGGCATCCCCTTTGAAACAGGGCGGTGAATAATAGTCACCTATCCTACTTCAGTTAACGAGGTCGAGCTACATAGCAACATGCAACTGCTACCTGCAATTGCTACATGTCGGGTTACCTGGAGGAATACTACGCAAATGCAATGTAAAGTTTGCATGTATACACCCTATTATGCCCCATGTCACATCGCGTGACAAGTGGCATGATACGATGCTAATGATTTATTTGCAATCCCCTTTGAAGCGGGGCAGTGGCAAAGAGGAACCTAGCCTGCCTAATTTGTTTAGTTATGCCCTACATGTTTTTTTTTTTCATTTGAGCATTTTTATACATATCCTTAATATTCCTTTTCTTCATCCAGACTTGTCAATCTCCCTTGTAACGCAACCTATGCAACTGCTACGTGGCATGCCGCCTTGTGTAATAGTATGCAACTGCAATGCAAAGTGCGCTCGCATCGACGCTACGCGACGCGCATATCTGACAACGCATGACAAGTGGCACAATATGATGTAGATGAAGATAGTGTACTGGCACCGCCTTTGAAACGGGGCGGTGGCAAATAGTCCCCTAGAATTGCTTGATTTATTCATGTATGCATACATGTTTTTCTTTCTAGCATTTTTGTATACATTTTCTTAATCCTATTTTTCTTCCTTACGCCTCCACATCTACCTTGTACAGCTACCAATGCAACTGCTACATGGCGTGCCACCTGGTTGAATCGTAGTCATGGTATGCCGAATGCCAAGGGGATAAGAAGGCCAGCTTTATTGACCAACCAATATTTATACTTATTGTGCCCCACCACGTGCCTTCATCGAGTTGGCAGGCGCTCCCCCCACTGCGTTCTTCTGAGCACCGCGACTGATCACCGCGACGAAACAGGAATGCGACGCCACTGACGTCCTGCCGCACCGTGCCATCTTCGCAACGAATCAAGAATTAGACACAGGTGACTTCAAGCTGAACAGGCCTTTTCTGCGTCGCAAGACAAATGCGACGCGCGTGACATCAGCACCCACCCCGCCTCGTTCCTGCCGATGAAGAGCCAAAAAGGGTTTGGCTCTTCATCGGAGAGAGTCGCCACCAGCCGCACCGTCGGTCTAGTGCGCTCTTACTGCTATTTGTATGCTATTACCATCTATTACCTGCTATTATCTACTATATCTGTACATATTGTATAAAGGTTTCGTATCCTCTTCGTCTGCTTCAAGAGTCCGTCTCTCGTTCTCGACCCCGAGTCGCAATATACTGTAAGCACCAACAGAGGGCAAGTGCGGTTCGTCTGTCAGCCACGCGTATCAGCTGCAGTTCTAAGCCGGCACGGTGCAGACTGCCCTTCGCGCATACGATATATCTCCTTTCTTCCAACATGAGAGAATGAAAGCATAGACAAAGCCTAAACGAAGGGGGGTTAAACGAAACATCCGGTCAATGTACACACACAAACAACTTAGCACATTTGCTCAACGTTCCTGGCATATGCCAAACGTCGCGGGGGTGCACGTTGTCTCTGCGATAGCCTACACACTGACACACCGGAGTGCTTAGCACCGCAACACCATAAGGCGTCACTGGTCGCTACTGCGACTGCGATGTGCTGTTCCCGGGGGTGCTTGACACTGCACGCATATCAAGCGTCAATGGTGGCGGCTGCTGTTGCCGCTGCAATTGCCATGCGCTGTTCCCGAAAGTGTCCTCGCTGTCGTCATCAAGTAAACGCCTAAATGTTTCTTTCGTAGGCAACAAATGCCTTCAGTTGCGACGCCGAAGTCTCCCATGTTCGGTGACCACGTTGTACGATCTGGGTTGAGCACAGCGCAGCATCACCTTTGCTTTTCATCCCAGACAGAGTTCTTGACACGCACCATGTCACTTCTTGCCTGACGATGCTTGAAAATACGTAGACTAGGGCCATCCTGAATGTCTGGCAGCGTTGTTCGTCGTTTTCTCGACTGAAGGACTTCTGCCGGTGACGTCGCACCTTCCACGGGGGTTGTTTTGTGTAATAAGCCCGCACAGAGTAAACAAGCGTCATGTCGCCATTTCTAACTTCTTTATTCTTTTCCTCAATCCCCCCGCTCCCTCCGACGTTCTCAGACTTCTCATTCGGTAGGCTTCACTCCGCCCACCTTTTACAGTGTAAGCTGCTATGGGCTCATTCCAATAGATGTTTAGGTCCGCGATCATGCCGCCGGCGGCGTCCCGCCGAATGTAGCCGCTATTGCTGGAAATGCGAAAAAAGTACCCGGTTCCCGCGGATATTGACCCCGCGCCTGCTGCGTAGGAGCCAGATACTCAACCACTGAGCCACGCAATTAGCGCTTGCTATCGGGCGCCGAAAAAATGACCTTTAAAGCAGGCGCAGACGTTCCGAGTCTCCGCCAGTATAGTGGCGCCATCTAATTAAGGCGCCTGCAAACATATCGTGCGCAGGCGCAGACGACGGGATGCCCTTCTGACGAGGCGCGCAATAAAAAAACAACGCGATCCCCAGCCTCCGTCAGTATGGTGGCGCCATCTAGTTATGATGCCTGCAAACGCGGCGTGTCCGACATGCAAGTTGCAGTTGTAAGGCTTGATCGGGCTCAGCAGACGGCTGTGCAGAGAGCATTACAAGCCGCAGCTCGCCGTTGACGCCGGGCGGACAGTTCAGATCGTTGTCGTCAAAACGACGCGAGCAGACTGCCGTGAAGACCGTGTTGTGCGTGGTGACCAAATTGGGGCTACTTTTGAGCCGCTCAAACAGCTTACGATGTGAGTGTGCTGCGTGTGCCACGCAGGCCTGTGCCTTTTAAATGCAGAGCATTTCTTTAACTCACATGTAGCGTGCGCCGTCCGTCCGCAACAGCTGGAGCACAGGTGCGCCCTCTCTCCCACTCCTCCTCTCCCGCATCACGCTTGCAGCACATGTGTAGCGCGCGAAGCGTCGTAGTTGAGTCGCGCTCCGGCGCTGCAAGCACCGTAACAACAGCAGGTGCTGGCGTGATAGCGCGCCCTCTCTCCACCCCCGCTCCCTCTAACGCGCGCGCTAGGAATATAAATCGGGTTGGCGCGGGCTCTACTCGTCAACTCCTGCGCTCTCTTCTCTTGCGTTCGTCGGCGGTCGCAGTTGATAAGCGATGGAAGCAAGACCTTCAACTAGTATCTCGACGCAATCCAACATCAGCGCCGAAGCACCAGTTCAAGACATCGTACCATCGTCTTCGTCGACGGCGGCAGAAGACAAGGCTGCGAGGCGGCGCGCTGCCGACGCCGAACTTCGTGAACGAGAAACCGCGGCCAGGCGTCAACGTCGACAAGCGGATCCCGAGCAGCGTGCACGAGAAGCCGCGGGCAGGCGTCAGCGTCGGCCCGCGGACCCTTCGAGTCGAGAACGACACGCGGCTGCGACACGTCAGCGTCGGGCCGCGGACCCCGGCGTACGGGAACGAGAGGCGGCGGCGAGCAAGCGTCGTCGTCTGGAGGCCGCCGCCGCCGCCGCGGAGCCCGCGTCGCCCTGGAGGGCGCTGGTGGGGAAGCCGTCGGGCAACGTCAACGGGACTTTGGGGCTGCCGACGCGCGCTTCAAACGCGAGTTCCTGGACCGGAGCTTCGGGCACAGCTGCGACGTGTGCGACCGGCTGTGGTTCGACAACAACTTAACCGCGGTCGGGAACATGCGTAACACGGCGCATCGCACGAACGCCTTCGCACCGGAGCTACCGGAGGCGGCACCTCTCGCGCACTCCGCCGCCGCCGGTCTGCGCATTCCAGAGGAGTGACGTCGTAGCCGTGGTAGACGCACTGGCGCCGGCGTGCGCTCGCTGTGCAGTCGCCGTCTGACACTGCGCTGGAACCTTTCGCGTCATAAGTTTATGGGAACTTTATACCCATAAAGTTTAGGAATTGAATTCCATGCGCTCCGTAGATTCCCTGGCCGCTGCGAGATGCCGCAGTGTGCCCGCTCGCTATCGAAAAACCCTTGAAAGTTAGTGCTCAGATGGGGCTCCTTGCGTTATGTGAGTCCAGGTGCCAAGGGCGCTGCGACGAAATCCAGCCCGAGTTCGCAATGTGCGTGCCGAAATGTCTTTTCGAGCGGGAAAAAGACACTGTAGACAAAATCCAGAAAGATTCCCGGCGCCGGTGGTTGTTTTGGTCGGCGGTGCATGCCAGTACGAAATAATTTCGGGGGGGGTCTGAAGTCCCATCAGTGCTACTACTGCTATTACTACTCCTACTGCTACTAGTATTGCATTCTTACTCAATGATTATTATAGAGGAAGTACAACAACAATGAAAGCTTCACATGAGATCCAACGCAGTGTTTTAGCATAAGTGCTGCGAATGCTCCATTGCGATTACAGAAAAGTTTTCATGTGTTCAATTTGTCGATTTTATGGAGATTGACAGTGGAATCAACATCCTCTGGCTTACTTATCGTGATTATTTTTTTTTTATTTACCATAAACCACATCTCCACTATTAAATCACTTAAGGAAACTTTAGTGGACTCGGGGCTTGGGCTCCCGTGTACTGGTGAGGGATAGTGCCCCTGTATACGCTTGGCCTCTCTTTTCCTCGCGCCACCGGCACCGCCGTTGGCCGAGCGTCGTCACGCCGTGACAAGTGATATAAGTCGTTCTACTCGGCACAGAGCAGAGAACATGGCAGAAACAACGCCGGTATACCACTTGCTTCAGCTCTTGTGCCATCCCTATCGGCAATGGCGCGTTCCCACCACGGCGTCAGGAAGCACACCTGGCTGCTTAGGCCGGAGCAGCGGTCTCACTCCTATCGCGTGCACTCGAGCAGTATGAACGGTCGCCCTCGTCGCCGCGCAAGAACTATCTGCAACAACTGTGAGCATGACGGGACGCCGCGCACCGGGGCTGCGCAAATCGCAATGAAAGTGGGAAAGCTGTTTACTCTGTGCCGTGCAGACGGACCGTTGTCGTCTAGAGTAGTCATTAATGCGAAAGCGTTACATGAGCCATGAGGTAGAAAAGCCGGCGTCGTCCACAACGAGTGGTATCAAAAGTCAATGTGACGTCATCAGCGTCTTGAATGAAATTAGCAGTAATACAGAAGATAGTAAATGGTATGACAACGTTAATTAGTAGTAATTATGGGCTGTTATTCTGAATTTAAGTGAATTAGGGTGAATTACAGTGAAGTGAAATAAATTTAGAACAAGTTAGAGTAAGGTGACTTAAAGTGGAGTAAAGTGAAGTAAGGTGAAGTAAACTAGATTATAATGGATTAAATTTGGTTAAGGTGGAATAAAGTGGATGACAATATTCACTCGTAGCTACTTGGCGAGGAGTTCTGAATGGTTGTGGTCTGGTGATTAATGAACGCAGAGAAAAGAAAGCGAAGGAAGGATCGCAGACAGGTTGTAATACTTAAGAAGTCATTATTGGTAATGACTAAGAGAAGTCATAATGCTTTCGCATTCAAATCACGTAAGGATACTTAAGTGACATTTTTTGCGTATGGGCCACCACACGGCTATCGCTTTAAACCCCACCGCGCCTCTACCCGCCACACAAATCTTTGCAGTAAACCTTCTCTGTGATAGCGTTCATTATCCACCATTAAAACCCGCCATGTCTGGCTACGTCATAGTGCACAGCTATCGCTGAAATATCAACAATCTTTTTAATCTTCGGCGCGAACGTCCGTCACATCCAATTATCCTCGCGTTGCAACGGCAACCTCCGCCAATTCCGAGTTGCACCCCATCGCCCGTATATTTCGGCCGGCAGCATGCTGCACTGTCAATGCTTGAAGGGGTCTGCTGCGTCACGGCGCGAAGCTCCCCTCGCTAGAAACCGGCGTAGTTTCTGCGCGCGCTAGGAGTGCATGTTTAT
Source organism: Dermacentor silvarum (assembly GCF_013339745.2). Classification (NCBI taxonomy): domain Eukaryota; kingdom Metazoa; phylum Arthropoda; class Arachnida; order Ixodida; family Ixodidae; genus Dermacentor; species Dermacentor silvarum. The sequence goes on along the minus strand of NC_051162.1, from coordinate 42,500,437 downwards.
TTCCCCTTAAACACTACGATTAGCAACATCTAGGTTTAAGAAAATTAATTAAACTATAGGCTTTTACGTGCCAAAACCACGATCGGATTATGAGGCACGCCGTAGTTAGGGACTCCGGAATAATTTGGACCACCTGGATTTCTTTACAGTGCACCTAAATCTAAGTACACGGGTGTTTTCACATTTCGCCCCAATCGAAATGCGGCCGCCGTGGCCGGGATTCGATCCCGCAACCTCGTGCTCAGCAACCCAACACCATAGCCACTCAGAAACCACGGCGGGTCGGAACAGATAGGAAATTGAAATGAATCACATGCATCAAAGTTTGAATTGCGAGTATTATCAAGTACAGTTTAAGTTTTTTTCTTGCAATTTATGATATATGACAGTCTTTGTGATGACTTCAATTTCTTGTTTTACGTTTAGGCTACTGACCTGCACAAACTATATTTTTTGTCATAATACGGAATACAGGCACCAGATGTGCGGCTCCTAAACACATCGGTATAATGAGGTGTAATTTGTGGATACATTTCTCGCTATGGGTAATATAGGAGCTCCTTTCTCGCAAATATGTGTCTCGGGTCAGAGCGCTTATGCTGAAAGCGGACTGATTGTCCGCGCTTTCCGTGGAGCTACCGAAGTGACTGTGAAAGCCTTTCGCTGTTTAAAGGTGTATAAGCCTTTCGATGCCAGGTGCCTGAATTACACACAAAGAACGCGCTCGTCCGGATCAGAAAAGTCGCAAGCATTATGCCAAGGTTGGGATTACCCTTCTACGGGTTAGTCGCGTCCTTGACAAAAAAAAACCGGGGAGTGACAAGTCATTTTTAACGACGGGCGGTCGTTCTTATCGTGGTCACACATGACGACTTGCGCCAACGTACCGCGCTTTGTCGGGAAGCTGTGATGGTTCATTCTTTAGAAAGGGTATTTATTTTTTCCGCAACGTAACTTACGTCATCGGGGCAGATTTAAAAATATAAAGGTCACGAGTCAGGCAGTGGTACCTAGGTGAAATGAACGCCCGAGAAACATGGACTTGTGGTGGCTTTCTTTTGGAAATGCTGATAACGTTGCAGTTTAAACCGCAATAGAACTTCGTATACAGTATTTTTACCAACAGTTTAACAGAAGGCTATTCAGTCGTGATATTATTAAACTTATAACTTTTTAGCAGAGACACTCTCACATGACTTCAACATATATACAATAAAGGGCTCTGTAATTTCCACCGTGACTTAACCTAGGTACGTTGGCGTGCTTCATGTAATGATCCAAGTCAGCCTACTCACATATACCGCATTACTAATTACATCTACCATGGCCTCGGCTACATGCCAAGAAGCAATTGCGTACCTCTTCTCATTGCTAAAGATTCGGTAGGCGTAAGACAGGCCAAAATTCGAATATGAATGCCCTGTATGGAATCAGCATGGAACCTTCATTGATATAGAACGTATGCATTACACTCGAGTCTGTCCAGAAACGGGGAGTAACATTAATTTACTCTGACTATACATTTATCATCAGTGTTAATAAACAAAAAGCATGCTGAGCTTCTATCGCTAGGTTTGCGTCGTGAAGTCACCTGACCTTGCACAAGTTCTACAATTCTACGCTCTAATATTCCATCATCAAGAGCTCGGCGCTTGTCATCACGTATAAGCTAAAAAGCAGCCTGGCCTTCAGAACGTATAGTCAGCGTCCAAAGCTTTCGCACGCCTGAAGCTGAAGAAATATTATATTTCTACGCCTGAGGCACGCATCGTGGCATTCGGATTTACAGCGTATACTGTTCTAGAGTAAACAAAAGTTTTGCATAATTTTACTGGCTGTGGGCGTAGCTGCGTTGAAAATGAACTTATTCGCAGAATCTCGGCCGCGTAAACTTTTGACGGTGACTGCGCCATTGAACAACTGTATTTTCTTTATTCTGCACACATTTTTAATGAATGGCCTTCCAGCCAACGTCATGCAATACTTACACCTGGTTAATTTTCAGGACAGCCATCTCAGACATGATGTATTAAGTATAAGAACTGAACTACTATGTAGTACGTCGTTATTATCACCAATGAGGTGTAATAAATTTGTAAACAAATAAAGGACAATAACATTGCCTATGAAATTTTACTCAAATCTCAGGACTACAAAATTTCGCCTGTTCGTCTTGTGTACCTCCCTATGCTTTCTAGGAAACTGAAAGGGCGAAAATCAAGTGTGACATTGACATGTCATGTGGCACCATGGCAGAAAAGGGAAGGTTTGGCTTAGTGAGACCATATAAAAGATTCAGCTGCCATTGTGCTACTCACACACAAGGAACGACACTTTTGTATTTTATTTATAGGCAGTAGACAAAATGATAAATGACCCTCAATGCACGCTGGCGTGATCATGACAAAACGACCTTACCGATATGGGTCACCAACGATTCTAATAAAGGAACATTTCTGCAAACCGTCACGGTCCTTTCTCATGTTTCTTCAATTCTTCAAACATGTTAAATTTAGGGTAGGAGAATATTCTCACAAAATTACTAAAGAATTGCACCAGTAATTATATCATGGTGCTGTGACCTGATTCAGCAATAGAGTTAGTCAAGAACAGAACAGCAGAATGCTATATGGCAACATCAGTAATTGTAGCTGAAAACAGTGTCTTGTTGCAGAACTTTGTGGGCATAATTCAAAAAGGGTGTGGTCTGTGATTGGAGTCGTTCTCTATTTTTACACGACAGGCTACATTAACACGTCCCAGAGTCTTTTCGCATAATTTCCAATACTCCTCTGCGTAAGCTGTGGTAAAAGGGTAAAAGGCTATGAAGACCTTTAGTATTTCTGGAATTTTGTGAAGGTATATGGGAATGGTTCAAATGATAGGACACGTGCGCTGCATATTGAGGGTAGAATGTTTATGTTTCCAGGTACTGGTTTGTACTAAGCAAGCAAGCTTGTGCAATAATTCAGATATCCTTCATTTGCACTGAAGGTCAGGTATACGCAAAAATTCTGCTTTCATATAATGCAAATACACTCAGTCAAATAGCTTCAACTGTATTCCTTTGTAAAAAATACTACGTCTGGGGCTGCAGCCAACTTTTCTACTTCTGTGTCTTTTAATTGCAGACACTGGGCGCTATTTATTTTTGTGGCACGTTCCAAGCCGCACAAGAGTTGCACAAAACACGCCTTTCCCAAGACGTAGCTGAAAAGGCAAAATATTTGTCAGTAATGTCTTCATAAATATTCACCTTAGGAAAGAAATGTACTTTCAAAACATGTTACCTGCGTTTATTTTCCAAAATACAATATACCTAAAGTGCAAAAGATGATTGGAAAGACGTTCGCATGTTCTCTAAACCAGCCAGCTATTTTTTTAGGAAGACGTTGGTACAGTAGAAAGAAACTAAACAAGAACCGTAACCAAATGTCCTGCATTTCGGAATATGCCATCGGGTGGAAAACTGCCAAACTAAGCAGCGACAAAGTGATAAGTAGAAGCGCGGCACAGCTGGCTTCGAACCTGCGAAATCACGATCCTGGTTATCAGTGATCTTGACCTGTGGTCGCTCAACACGCTCGGCTACCGCTTCGAAGCGCTGCTGTGGGCGAAAACTAGGTTTATATATGTACCACAATAAATTCCGCGACCTTGTTATAAAAACTGCGATTTTGGAACGACTTCTTTGCCATTTTAAGAGCTGCTGCTGCAACTAGCTGAAAGATGATTCATTGAAGTTGATAAATCATTGAAGTTGATAAATCCCCAGGAATACGTCAGTCAATGCAATAGGTTTATCACAAATTGCTTTTTACTGGCCAAAAAAGCCTCCAAATTTTTGGCTTTTCAATGGACTCCCATACTTGAAACTTCGCCCGCAATTTTGAACGGGTTTTCTGCCGTAAGTAATGGTACCACTTGCATGTTAGTTCGGGATAAGCGCCAAGAGCCTATTTCCAAGGGAATATTTTAAAACATGGCTTCTATGATTAGTTATTTGGAAAAAAAAAGACGCTCTCCCGTAGAAAACGCGTATGTTTTCAGTGGCGGCCGCTAGAGGCGCTGTTCGGCGATGTCCCAAATTCCTGGTAATGTATAACAATTTCACACGCCTTTAATTTCAAAATAGTTTTCTTTTAGGCTCATGGTAACTACTGTATGCTACATACTGGGGCCGGATTCACAAAAACGTTCTCACGCTAAAACTGTTCGCAGAAGCAGGTGTCAGCCAATCGTGGTGCAGCACTTACGATCGAAAAGCTTTGTGAATTCGGCCCCTGGTGCTTTGTTACTTTGTTTTAGATCTTGTTTGGTTTGGGTATCACTTCTTATAATCTTACCTTCAAAAAAGTTTTAATGCGTGTATACATGCTCCCCGCTATAATCCTCCTCGAGCGAATATGGGACTGTGTGATAAATGAATGAAAGGCTGTTCCAGTGACTGAATCGTCCTGGTTCTGTTTTCAAGAAGGCTTAAATGTGCGTGCCATGAGGCGAAATTTAGTCACGGTATTACGCAGGCTAATAACCAAAGTGGGCCATGCAGCAATAAAACATATACGTACCGCCGCAAATATACACAGGCTTCAAGCGTTGAGTTGTACGAACAATGCTGAAAATGTGTTGCTATAATAAAGTTTTACCGCATGGCCTGCATATTGGTTCTTGGTTCACTAAAGTCATGTTATTCTATTGCTGGTCTAGTCGTATGCACGCCGTCATATGCAACAGTTGTCGCCTTGCGTCACCCTTGAATCATCTGTTAACAATAAGATTGTGGAACTTAGTGTGTCCTAGTGGTTTTTCCCACATTCCTTTGGTGCGAGATATCATTTTGTAGTTGGATTCATGATCTGTCTCGTTAGCGAATTTATTGTAAGGATAAGACCATGCCACGCGCAGTTGGGCCTTTTCTCTGTGCTCTATTATGTCTGACTAGCGGCATTTTCAAGCTTAGTACATAAAATAACATAAGCAAAACAATGCAGCACTTACACCATAGAACATTCATTTGAACAGCACAAATTTTTCATGTGCCAAGAAAATGACAACGTAAGGGTGTGTAAATGGTGTCATGCAACCCAAAAAGCGTTTAGCATTTAACGAGAGTGCAGCAATCAGCTGCTCAATATGGTATTTGACCGTTTTTTCCCCGAATCTCTACACAACGCCGCCACACACGTCGCACTGCGGGAGAAGACAAATACTGTCGAAAATGTTAACTTCCTATTGAGAATGCTTATTGTAACCAGAAAAAAAAATTCTGCCGACTTTTTTCTAGGGCAGCATGGGCTTGAAAGAAAGCAAGTGCTAAGATCCAAAGACAAAGAGTTGATAGACTGTCACTATCCGCTTTCAAAAGCACAAAGCCAATTTGTCTTGTTTGTGGTAAGGTTATGACTGTTATTTGACCGACTAGGGGGGTGGGACGGTTTTTTGGCGAGAAAACAAAAGTAGTAGCCCTGGCATTGTCCGATAAATGACCATACCCTGACAGTCCATGTCTCGGCCGCACGAGAGTGGAGCCACGTGTGCAACTTTCAACAAAAAAACGACTACAGCGCCAAAGCTTGTAATACTCGCCTTCGCGCACTACCATTAAATGTCGCACGTTTAATAAAAGGAAAAGAAAGTTGAACTAGCACTGTGCTTTTTGATCACCTCGGAAGGGGACTACTTCCAAGAATGCCGAACGCAGATGACTCTACCTACTGCAAGAATGTTTAGGTGTTTCCGTCGAACGAGACAGTGACCTTATGTTAATGTATTGAGACGCTGCCCAAAACAAACAGGAAGAAAACAACAAGAGACGGAAAGAGCGCACACTACCTAATACCACCATTTTTGGGCACTTGTACTTTGGATTCACTTTTAAAGCAATGGCTTGCGCGAGAGAATATATCCATTTTTCCAACAGGGAATCGACCCACCACCCGAAATTCTCTTTCTGCGTGCTGATATGCGCCATCCAATAGAAAACCGGATTTACAACATGTCTATGCCACCGTATCCGCAGTGGCAGACACCAAGCTTCTTTTTGTAAACGACACGCTGTGCCCCATTTGCTCGAAAAAAATTATCGGCACTCAGTCGCAAGAAGACAGAACTGCGCCTGTATTCGAAACTGGTATGTGTATTGCGCCTGGCTTGAGCGTAATAAGTAATAATAATATTAACTACAATAATATTAACAATAAGGTCAATTTCGCCCGACAGGCGAATCACTGATTGCGACAGAAATTTATTAGAGAGCTGTGCAAACGAAGGTTAGTCGTTTTATCAGCTGCATAAACGGCTGTAAACATTCGCTTACGAACTAAATTAACCTGCACGTTGTCACGCGCGCACAATCACAAACGAGCACATCTCTCTCGATAAGCGCGGACACTCGCTGTCAAAACGTTGGCGTGGGGGAGAGTGGCAGCAACAGCGAGTGAATTGTCCATCGTGCTACTTCTAGCTTCAACGCTAATTGCGCCGAGAATACACCGCACACGAAGGCATCAGGGGCACTTTAACGGAAAGCTATTCCAAACTGTTTCTATTCTATTTTTGCAATCAGGCCTGCATGATTGCCCAACTTCACTTGTCTTTCACACAACGTAAAGAAAAAATATTAGCGTAGCTTGCACGGGAGGCGCAATGCTACAGAGAAAGCGTAGCTGATGGGCACCTAGCTTGGCATGGCTTTTGGACTAGGCTAAGCACTACCAAGTCATTCCCAGCATTTTCCGGAATTTATTGATCATTTATCGATTATCGATTAGCTGCTGGTTGACTATCAATTGCCTATCGATGACAGACTAAGCTTAAGTAGTCCCAACCATGCTTAGCTAGACTTAACCAGGCTCAGCTTCGCCAGTTCACAGAGGTATGTGTCATTGCGCTTGGACCCTTTCTGCACTACCGCCAGGATCGGCCCACAATTTCTGTCCGCAGGTTACGGACTAACGCTCGGCTTAAACAGCTCCGCTGTTAAAAAACTGCGAGAGCTACTCACTCTTATATGACGTGTGCACACTAATTATGCATGTGAGACCGAACAATAGAAAAATATTATTTTTCGGTTCTAAGCCTTTTTACCATCAGCCATCCGCAATTGGTCAAAAGTTTTCGGGCTGCGTCCACTTCGCCTGTCTGTCAGCTGACGTCCAAAAACCGTGAAAAATCACTGCGTCAAGGTGGCTTGTACGCATTAAAGATGCATTATTACGCCGATCAAAACTTAAATTTCTTTTTAATAGCCGGAGACTGCCCCGTTCCGACATCAATAGAAGGTGGGTACCCGCCGATCGCTCTGGCATTGGCTAGTCGGAGCTGCCGTGGAGAATGGATTTATTTGCCTATATTAAAATTTTGCGTGACATTATATGGTTGTCGAGTCCTTTCAGCACGAAAATGACATTGCTATGTCAAATTTTCTTCACTGAAGATTCGTTTTAGCTGCATTGTTACGTTGCCGTTGCACGCCGACGTGATTTTATAGTAGACACCGAAAGCTAAGTAAGAAGAAGCAGGGCAAACGCAGACGCCGGCAACACCCTGCTCATCAGGTTATCTACTTTCACTGCGCCAGCCCGGCCCCACGTTACCCCCTCCACTTCTGCGTGCTCATTGCCCTTGGTCAGCCAATCAGGTAAGAAATATATGTTAAGTTAGGCAATGCTATTCCTTTTGAAAGCAAACAACATGCAGTGACCTCCTATAAAATAGGAGAGCGTTTCAATAGCCTTCTCAAACAACGCTGCGAGTCACCGCCCGATGCTTGCGTTGGCGGTTACTTAATTGGACATCAGGTGATTCGAAGGAAAACAGATTGGAATAGTTTTACGTTATAGGGTCCTAGCCATCGGCCCGCCTAGACTTTGTACCCAGCGCAGATCGCCTTCTAGATCGGGGCCGCGCGGCCGCGCTCAGCCGCGTCATACGTAGCCGCCACGGGAGTAAAACGTCCCCCACTTTCCCTGCGGCCTTGAGCGCGATGGAAGACGGAGCGCTTTTTCCCCGCCTTCCTCCCTTGCGCACGCGAGACTGAGCAACCATTCTTTGCTCACCTTCTCACGCTTTCACTTTACCCATACCATACGGCGCGCAGCCACGATGTTATCGCACTTGGACATTATACGAAACATCACGTCGACGACGACGGCGGGAATGTGCCTGGAGTGTCCATATTGCACACTCCAGGCACAAGTGATGGCTTGTCCAAATAAGCCAATAATGTTGCAGCGTTAGGGCCCATCTCTGCTCTTTCTCTAGTTTCTGTGCAATGTTCATAATAAAGTAATGTCGAGTCTCAACAAATGTCGAATAAATACATATGCATATGAGTGTAAACCACTACTGACCGTGAGTGAAACGCGCTTAGTGGTCAGCGAAGCGGTCACTGCATGCACGCACGTAAGTATCGCAATAAAATTATGTGGATCCGACTCAGTGTGGTAAGCAGAGTAAGCGAAGCTTTATCTGCTGTTTGCTTCGACTGACGATAGTACGCGGTGATCTTAACAGTGAATGTTTAATTTCTTCAGCATTTAGTGCAACGCGGGAGTGGTGAGTTGATGTTCTGCGTGCACCTGTTTGTCCGTGTAATGCACACAATACACAGCGAGACGTGCTTGCTTGAGGCATTGTTGTGCGTCGTTTTTCATAACCTTCGAGATTGAGCCACCAGGCTTCTAAGATGAATCTGGCATGCTTCCACTCGCACCGGCAACATACGGCATCCGGCCGCGATGTTATCGCAGTCGGACTTCACACGGAACATCGCGGCGACAGCGAAGGCGACGCGGATGACGTGGGCATAAATGCGCCTGGAGTGTACATATAACTGCTTTCACAATAATAAAAAAAAGTTGTGTACGGGAAATACCGCTGCCATAAACTAGAAGCTTGTTTCCCCACAGTACGACTGAGTTTGTGGAGAAACAAACGCACTGTATGTTTTCCTCGTATTTCCAAGCGATTTGGTACGACTGCATTTAAAAGCCCGGAATCAGGTTAGTCATGTCCGAACGATCATCAGACCAGTGTTTTGTTGCGCTACGAGGACATTGTAAGAGTCACCTTATGAGAGGAAATATTCCCGACAAAGCGGGTCTCCGATAAGTATTCTCAAGAGATTACCAATTTGCTCAGCTAAGCAGTCGTGTGGCTCACAGCAGGCCCTACAACAATTGACCCGGTGTAGTTCAGCGGTTGCGGCTCCACTTTCTCAAACCTTCACAACCTTACCTTAGCGTATAACGTGCGAGATTTGTGTACACTGAAAACGCACACATGATTTTAGCTATACTTCCAAACTGATAAAAGAAATCACGTAGAAACTCTTCTGGGAGTTGCCTAAGTATGCACAAGCATTGTGCCGCTTGCTAATCCCCACGCTGCCCGGTGTCATCATCAATGTTATGAAACTTGATTCGACCAGCATAAACCCTTATAAACCCTCATCGGTCGTTTTCAACCTTATCGAACACGATCCGACCCTTACGAACTATTATCGGTTCTTATCAACCTGGATGTCCAGCTAAGCTGTTACAAAACCACCACTACAATTGAGGGAGCATGCAATGCTTATTCATGGTTCGGATGCTTGTTTTGCACTTGTTCTTTATTGAAACGTGTGCTGTTCTGTGTATTGTATGGGTGATCTGAATGAATGTATGCGCTGTTCGCTTCACTTCGCTGAGCGCTTGTAGCCTCTGCCTTACGTGGTTATGAGCCATTGCATTCGTCTTACGTGACGGACGGACAAATTTCTCATTTGGTAGGCATAGAAATGCTTATTCATTTAAAACTAAAACGGGATGGTTTATTAAACGAGACGAAGCTGCTGATTTTCGCTGTAACACGGGGACTATCTTTTCCTCTTTATTTCGTTCCGTCACGCGCACTATAGATCATGAGTTTTTCCTTTCAAGTTGTTTTACACTGATAATATTCAAACCTTCGCATTGTCGGCACATTGCACTAAACACACGTAACACACGTAACAAATTAAGTAAACAACGAACAAGTAACACGTAAACACACGTAACAAGTGCTCTATTTGGCGATGTCCTTTTGTGTCAAAAATTTGCCTAATACTAAATCTGTCTAAGCACCTTATCTTTCTAAATACCAAATGAAACACTTTACCATGCAATGAAACTTGAGAAAAAAGGGGGCGAAAAACCAGGCTTCGCGCTTCGATGGCGCTCCATAAAGCCATTTGGCCCGCTCCTTCTTGCAGAATCTAATACCATCATCTTTCCTTATACGTCATGGAGCAAATATGCATCACAGCTGTACATTCGTGTCCATTTTTGACATGGTCCGCAAGCTCTTTCCCATCAATTCCACGGCGGACGAATCTTTTGCCCCTGTAGAGATGCTTTGCCGCATAGTAGCCAAACAAAAGCGCCCCAGGAAAAAAATTCAGCCAGCGGATTAAAACCAAACTGGACCTACATATATAGAGAGACCTAAAGTATGTGCCACTAGAGTGCAATTAGCGGATGAGTTTTTACTGTGCAGCAAACTACATTTTAAAAATCACCCCATGCATTTTCAATGGGTCTACAAAAGTGCCCCAGGAAAAAAATCCAGCCAGTGGAATTAGACTACACTCGACATATACCGTGAGAACGTTGTCGGGATTTAGTGCCTAAAGTGCAAATCGCGAAAAACGAGCCATTGCTCAGTAACCGATTTTTAAAAAATTCTTCCCATAGAGTTACGCCAACCGCATCGCCCCAGGGTCGGCTTCGCCGCAGTAGTCGATGTCCCAGATTGCTGGACTTGA
>NC_051162.1:42146366-42178196 GCF_013339745.2 Dermacentor silvarum | reverse complement strand
TGGTCAGTTTAGCAAGACAAATGCGAAGCCTACCTAGAATAGCGAAGAGCAGAGGTTCAGCATCTGCCACAAGTGGCCGCAAATCCCAGGATGGCGATGTCAAGTCGGTGGTTTTGTGGATTCTCGGAGCAGTATCTTGCACGGTTGGTGGCGCTGTCACTACCGGCAACGCAGGTCGTTGAATCACCCGCCCAGGCAATCGCGCTGGTGATAGCGGAAAGGATGACGACTGCGCAGAAATTCCGGCAGCGTACAGTAGCCAGTCACTTGAACGGCACGGGCGGCACGGGCAATCTAGAATAGCGAATAGCAGAGGTTCAGCATCTGCGACAAGTGGCCGCAAATCCCAGGATGGCGATGTCAAGTCGGTGGTTTTGTGGATTCTCGGAGCAGTATCTTGCACGGTTGGTGGCGCTGTCACTACCGGCAACGCAGGTCGTTGAATCACCCGCCCAGGCAATCGCGCTGGTGATAGCGGAAAGGATGACGACTGCGCAGAAATTCCGGCAGCGTACAGTAGCCAGTCACTTGAACGGCACGGGCGGCATGGGCAATCTAGAATAGCGAAGAGCAGAGGTTCAGCATCTGCCACAAGTGGCCGCAAATCCCTGATAGTTCTATGATAGTTATACTGATAGTTCAAATGATTTACAACTCGAAGTTGTCGGGCTCAATGGTATAACATATACATAACAAACAAACATATACAAACAGTACAAACATATACATAACTAAATTCAGCAGGATCAGGTGGTATTTTCAGAAACAGAGATCATTAAAGTGAACATAGGGAGTTTAGCTGGCCAGTAAACGTGCCAGCCTTCACAGAGTACAGGGTTATACCGTGGCCATGGACACCATCATTAACGCTGCTATCCACATGTGGTGGCGTTTTTTTCAACTAAAACCGTGTTTGAAACACCGTCGGGCTACGCAAATGTTCTCGTCCAATAAAGGTTTGAAATGACGGAATGTTCACGATGATGTCACTGCCGACGCGTTTTGCACCAGCAGCTGCGCATAATTTGCCGAGTCAATCCAATATTAGCTGTGTCCTCTATGGTGAATGTCATCGCCACAAGACGGCGCCACCAATGTGGTGGCTCAGGCAAGCGCCTATGGCAAGGTAAATACACCTGGTAGCGAAACTTCCATAGAAGCCCATACGTTCAAACAATGGCGTTTCATCGGCGGTTCATGGGGCTTAGCGCCATCTGTGTGAGGACGGAACACTTCCAGCGGAAGAAAAATGATGTGACGCCATATCCGTTAAAAACAGAACTGACGTCATTTTGTTCTCAAAGGTGCGAAATCTGTTTTCGGGGGCCTGCCATTTGAGCTGTATATTCAAAAGTCTCGCCATTCGACGTGATGGGCGTTGCGAGCTTTCAGCGCCGGGAACCGATGGTGGAAAAGTTCAACCATACGGGTGTCGAAACCACACCCTTGCGCAGAACGTACTTTGTTTAGAGACCGACGAATGCTTTGGGCGTAGAGTGCTCGTCTTTTTGTTGGACGCCAAGCCCGTCGGCCAGCGCTGTCCCACGAAAACAACTAAAGTGAACAATTATCTGGAGGTTGCAACTCAATACTTTTGACTGAACAGGTTAAGAAACAATGAAACTACACGCGTCACCAAATTCAGACAAACGTCGACAAGCAAAGCAACACAACATGTGATGGGGCGTGTTGTATCAGGTGAACTTTACGAGTGCCCCTTTCTGCCCGCTTCAAGAGCTGCATTGCATTGCAAGTGATAGCAGCGTGAACGCCCGCGGCTATTGGTGGGCGCCCTTAAGGTAGGGCGCTGAAAAAAAGGTATTTATTGATAATGATCAAGTTGTTCTGTTCACGCCATGCGTATATAAAATGGATTAGGAATTTATTTTCGTTCATTGACTCTAACTGTGTATAGCTTTAATCAAAAAACGTTTTTTTCTTTCCCAATGTTTGTTCCCTCCAAACATAGACGCGCTTCAATCGCTGCTCCCATAACCACCCTTGCTGATGTCGGTGACAATTCGTTCAGAACCGCTTTACGCCCGTAGCTTCGCGACCATTTGGAACGACCTTGCATATGGTAACATTCTATTCCCAATGTGTAACACCTTTTCTTTTTGTATAAAAACAATGCTATCTTTGCATAATATCCGGGCTCTCGAAATAAAAAAAAAAATCCTGCGTCGGCCATGAATGGAAGCTGGGTCAACTGCTTGGAAGCCAGCTATGCTAACCACTATACCACCGACGCCAGCATGCTTCGCAGGGCTTCCCCACAGCACTTTGTGTTGCAGTTGAACCAGCAGGCCAGAGAGCCGGATGGCAGCAGAAACTATGTCGGCTCGAGCAAATTGAGGTCGGACGGCTCCAACGGCGTAATCATTTCTTCCCTGCTCCTATCGGATAGCTTCTCAGCTTATTTGATAAAGAGCCAACCTAGATAAATAATGCGCTAGTTTCCGCGCAATCTGTTAGTTATTCAGGCGTATTGAATTATTTAAAGTATGTGCAATTAATTGTGACTCAGTGTTCGTATCGTATTTTGCTGAAATAAACTTTTTCTAAACACGAAGTCGTTTTGATGACATGGTTTTCGCTCATGGACGTTGAATATCGACTGAACGATGAGACTTATAAGGCTTTCGCCTTAACCATCCATAGTAACTAAAATTGAATACCTTACTTTTCGAAGCGCCATTCCTTACAACGCGTAGATATAAAGCGAGGTACACCAAGAAAAAAAGGGTGTGCTTCCTGCGGTAAAGCTAGGGAAGCCATGGAACATGTTTTATTAGAATGTGAAGAAAGCTACCCAGCTGCCTGTTTAGGCTCAGCTGGCCTCCTTGAAGCCCTTCGGCTCAGGAATAGCAAGGGGAAAGTAAACATGTCCGCAATAGAGATTAGTAAAAGGGGACGGAGGTTTGGTGGCAGAAAGGTAGTGAGACCATGAACAACGAAGGTGTCCAAAAAGAACGCTGCCAATAGTGGTTCAGAAAATTTGATGCTGGGAATTCCTTGTGTGCTATTTTTGTGACCTAAAGAGACGGCCCAAGACATGTCGGTGCACTGGGCCCAGTCGACACGGTTTCCGGTAGGTATTCATCGATGCGAACAGTATTCAGGCGCTATACCAATCACTCTGTGCATATTTCCTCGCGTTATCTGCTTGTGCAACCTCGGTCCTTCAATGCAATGCATATATTTATCGTCTTAGTTGCGATGTGCGAGTGCGGACATTACTGTCGCACCCGTTGTCTTTTCAAAGAGTGCGCGCTGAGAGTGGCTAGCGCGACTATTTCTGGAATTAATTTTTTTTTTCACGTGCCGACCCAATCCGTAGTACTTTCATACCTCCATGGGCGAGCGCACATCGCCAAATCGGCCATTCTACTCTACTTCCCTCTGCACTTTCTCCTTATTCAACACCGATGCAGCAATAATAAGGCTCTGCGTCCACTTGCCTGAAAACGCACTGCACCTCTATCACGCTCGTTCAGCTATTGGGAAGTTGAGAAAGACGCCGACATTGGATCCCTAGAAATGTCGATAAACGGTTCGATGCACGCCTGTGGCTTCGTGCTGTGACGTGGTGCGATTGCGGTAATTTGTTTAGTTTAGCGAATGTAGGGCGGGGCCATGCTTTTAGTTGTGATCTTTAAACGAAAAAATAACCATTACAACAGAGCATTCATTGCTCCTGAGCATTCATTGTTCTGTCAACCTTGGAACCGTATCTTTTCTCCGGCCGCTGGAGCCACTGCCGGCGATTTAACAGCAACATCTGTTGACCTTTAGAAAAATTGAAGGACCATAGCGCTAGAACACCCATAGAAAAAAATTAGAAGATCCTAAAAATTTGTGTGGCCACGAGGCAAACTCCAATCAACTGCTTGGAAGGCAGCTATGCTAACCACTATACTACGGACGCCAGCTATGTGGAGCGCTTACGCAAGCCCATTTCTTGTCAAATGTTCAGCGGCAGAGAGCAGGCGAGTTTAGAGAAACGGGATCGCTGGCCCACCATCCTAGGCGGAAGTTTGGTCACGTGGATGATTCTGTCCAAGCACCATCATGATCTGATGATACGGCTCTCGGTAAGTTCTAATCACATATATGTTTAAGTTGTAATCACATACGTCTCACACTGTGCATCCACATCATTTTGTGCTTTAATTTTGGCATGACTTGTAAGCGGTGCAGAGTGTAGGTAGGTAGGTAGAAAGATTTATTGAGGTCCGGAATGCGACCCGTTCACTCCGTTTTTATAGGGGCAAGACAGGGTAAACATAAAAATGCATTATCAAAATGTAAGGACCCTGGTGGTGGATAAACATCAACATCGCTTGAGACAACACGGGGCATACGATGAAAGTAGAAAAAAAATATGCACCCTCATAAGTGACCCCCCATTGTTGCTTATTCGCTATGGTGTTGGATTGCTAAGCACAAGATCGCGAGATCAAATCCCAGCCACGGCCACGTTAAAGGACCCCATTACAACAGAGTTAGTTGCTCGACAAGACGTCGCTCTATGCATGAAGCACAAAGTTAACTGGAACGCCAATGCATTTCTCCGCAAAGTTCGGGAATTATTATCTCCAAAGTGGTGTCATCCTGAGAATTAATTCCAAGTGGATCCGCCTTGCGAACTCCACGGCTACAATTTGTTAATTGCAATATGGGCCATCAGGTAATTAGTTAAAAACTTCATTAGTGAATTTCCAGTAATTATACGATTATGCATTTCAATTTTTTGTGCAAGTAATGTCCGCCTCTTGGAGTAGACCAGCTCAATAACTAGACTTGGGCTATCTGCCACAGGCAACCTTAAATAAATTTTGAAAATGTTCATTGAAACACCCTGTATATATAGTTACTGCTGAACAGAATTGAAAAGAGAGCCAGGTGCGGCACCAAAAAGTTAGTTGGTGTGCCTTTTTCCCTTGCGTGCTTTCACTTGTTTGACATTGGCAGTTCTAATACATAATTCCTTCAATAAACTTATTTGGCAGTGGCAACGTGATTTAAAAAAAAAGCCTCCAACGGCGTAATCAACCCTTCGCTGTGCGTGTCAGTGTGATGACAGGTTTTCTTGTATAATGGTTTAATAAGGTTCTCTCAGGAAGAGCCTCCGAGAACCCAATTGAGGACAAACCCGTTTGTTGGAAAACACACACAAACTTTTAATAAAACTAGAACGAGAATAAAAAAAGTTGCAGTGGCTTAGCTCGGCTATGCCAGGATATACGTAGCGTTAGCAAAGGTTCAGCTGATTATTCTTAGCTTTCCTGGTTGTCTCCTACGCTCAACCGCTAATTGCCAGGCAACTACTTCGGGATCCGATGAGTCAAGCTTCTCCGTTCTTCTGCGCTGTTGAGCAGCATTTGCGCTCTCCTTCTCCATGGCTATACCACACTGGCAAACGCCAGTCAGAAGCGCAGCGGATCCAACGCAGTGTCAGACGGCGACTGCTCAGCGAGCGCGCGCCGGCGCCAGTGCGCCTACCACGGCTACGACGTCACTCCTCTGGAATGCGCAGACCGGCGGCGGTGAGTCGCGCGCGGCGGCGGCGGAGTGCGCGAGAGGTGCCGGCTCCGGTGGCTCCGGTGCGCAAGCCGTGTGACATCACTGATCCTTGCGCATGCGCAGCACGGCTCTTGATGTGCCGCGTGAAACGGGCTTGGCTAGGCCAGTGTAGCTAACGCTACAAAAACCATAAAATAAACACTTAAAAAATAGCACAGCGAAAACCACTCAGGGCACACTCATGGTATTAATAGCGCGCGAGTCCGGGCTGATGTCGTGTGTGAGGGTGCGTACCAGTTCACAGAGGATGGGAGGCGGCGAAACAACGAAAAACGTGTCATGCGTCTCACCAAAGGTTGGTGTATTAGACCGTTGGGCAGGCTACCAGAGCCTGGCAGCTCGGGCTTGGAGAGAGAAGTCAGGTGTCTTGGCGGCACTGGCAGACGGCGGCGGCGTTCTGGCCAGGCAGCTCGGCGTGGCCCGTAGCCCGACTACTCACGTTCTGCCCACGGGCGAAGGAGCTCGCCGGCCTCGGGCTGCAGTTCACGATCGGGTAGAGTGGCGACACCCAGGAACGAGTTGGCAAGGGCGGGTGATGTCCTGGTGGCTCGGGTCTGGAACCCGACAGCCCGTCTTCAACTCCCGGTCCGGTGGCCGACCATCTCCAGGCGCCGCTTACTTGAACTCCCCCGCCCCCTTCTGCCAGCGCGCCTCGCTTTTCTGCCCCTCTGGCCGATTCGTCTTTTGCTCATTGGCTGATTGAAGCTCCGTGATTTATTCTGATTGGATTGGCTTTTTCTTTTGGTATCTTTTCTTGCGCCGCGTGTCCACGTGCCGGACGCTCTTCGACGTTGTCGTTTTCGATCCAGCACGGAACTCGCTTCGGCGCGCGCACTCCTCGTCTGCTTCTTGACTGCCTCAATCCACCGCACCGTGTCGCGCACTGCACACAGCACAGTCAGATGACTTCCCGGCTATATACCGGATGTCCCAGTTAACATGGACCAAGATATAAAAAAAGAAACAACCTCGACTGCGCTTCCCTTCTCTTCGTATCCGTTGTGCAACCCTGATGGTCCACCGGTTATCCATCCTACGCATTACATGGCCTGCCCAGCTCCATTTTTTCCGTTTAATGTCAACTACAATCAGTAGCGCACCCAGGATCTCTGCCGGGGGGGGGGGGGTGT
This sequence comes from Dermacentor silvarum, assembly GCF_013339745.2. Taxonomy (NCBI): domain Eukaryota; kingdom Metazoa; phylum Arthropoda; class Arachnida; order Ixodida; family Ixodidae; genus Dermacentor; species Dermacentor silvarum. Next base: position 42,171,480 of record NC_051162.1, on the reverse strand, counting down.
TTGACAGTTTGCCAATACCATCTAAACAGCACTAATCCCAATTTCTTCATGGCAAATTGTCGAAAAATGCGCTTTCTGCGAGTGTGCAGACGATTGCGCGTCTTACATCGAAGTTTCAGTACTCAAATGTGCAACGAAAGAAAAGGGGTTAAACAAAAAAAGGGGGGGGGGGGTTACGTCGGCCTCAGGGGGGCGGTTACAACCCCCAACCTCCCCCCCCCCCCCCCCCCCCGTCGGTGCGCCACTGACTACAATATAGAATATCCCCGTTTGCTCTCTGATCCACACCGCTGTCTTCCTGTCTCTTAACGTTAGGCCTAACGTTTTTCGTTCCATCGCTGTTTGTGCGGTCCTTAACTTGTTCTCGAGCTTCTTTTTTAACCTAGAAGTTCTTGCCCCATATGTTAGTAGGTAGAATGCAATGATTGTACAGTTTTCTTTTCAACGACAGCGGTAAGCTCCCAGTAAGGATTTGGCAATGCCTGCCGTATGCACTCCAAGCTAATTTTATTCTTAGCTTACTACGAAAAATGTTAACGTATAACGCTGGCTCACCGGCACTTCTAATACATGCAGATCTGTCAATGAAATTGTGAATTATATTTCCCTGGTTGTTGAATTTATTTCATTTTCTTTCATTTAGCCACTAAGCGTGTACGCATGCCTGTGCTTGGCTGATCCTCGTAATTGAGCATGCCCCAGCAGGATTTCTATATGAAACCAGAACATTTTATGTAGGCTCACAGACTTATCTAAAGTACACCAATTCGTTAATCGAATGGTGTACATTTAGCAGGTTCCTTGATTTTCTTAATTTTCATTCAGCCATTGAATATGTGCCACTGGAATAGTGTGCATCCTTGGTCAATCCTCGAGAATGGTTGTGGTATTGTGACACCTACAGTAATGATACTAATAATAACAATATTTTATTGCATGCAGCCAGTAAAAAAAGATACAAGAATCCCGCCTGCTGAGCCACATGGGTCTTGACTGGTAGTGCCTGGCAAGCAGCAACACACTGCTTGGGATACGAGACAACTGGCAGGGAAACTAATTCAAACGATGGTACAAAATGATAATACATGATAAAAAATAAAAAGGCAACGAATGTACATATTGGCTTCTTCTATAAGTTCGCATACAATTCTAGATTTAACAACAAAAACACAAGGAAAAGATTAATCGGCCGAAGCTTTCTACACAGCAAACTAGGTGCCCGAATATACAAAGCAAAAAGAACAACACAGAAAAGACAATAACCTATCGTTCCTACTTCAATTACTCTTGGTACATTTTGCAGGAAATGGACATAACAGATAAATATTTCAGGGGAAAGGAATAGGAGGCACAGCAGAAAAAACCACGCAGAATCTCATGTGGGAGTTATCTACATGATGCGTTAGCACTTGCTACAAATAACTTGCCGTTTCCTCTTAGTATGCTGCTATGCTTGGTATAATTGCGAGAAACACCGCTCAATAATCGTGAACCGGAGTACCACGGTTGCAACACCGAAATGTTATCTGAGACGAGCGCGAGACGACCAAGAGGGGAGTAGTAGCAATGTAGCGACAGTAGTAGTAGTAGCGACAGGAAGGTTGTCGATGCCATCCAGGATTACATTGCAGGGTCAGAACGATTTAGATGACAAAATCAGGGCTTAGGGTTCCGAAATATTTTTACAAATTTGATGACTAGCTGTATGTTTCTTACTTTTTAGTCTTCATTTATTCCTTTATTCTATTCAAGTCTTGTGATATATTATAATTATTAATTCTCATATGCGTATATATTCCCAAATTTATGTTTGCATTGTTTTATAAATCTCCTTTCTCGTTGTTAATAGAACTACCCGGTTCTTGGCGAATCCCCCAGAGTGGGTATGTGCCACTAACTCCAAGGCTCTACATCTACATCTATATATGACGGTGCGTTTGGATCATTCCGCTGCTTTGTGCAAGATGGGCGCTGGCTGATGCGTGCTGTAGTAGGTGCCGTAATTGAACAGTGGCACGTTTGGTAGACCTCGTACGGTCGATGATGCTGCCACCTCTCGATGCGAGCCATCATCAACCACGATGAACAGTACTCCGGCGGCGGCTGCTTACGGCGCAGCTGCGCAGGCCCTATTTTGAAAGCCATCTGCGATAGGGACAGAGTCAACACCAACTAGATAGCACAAGGCCTGTTCACTACGATCCATGACGTCATGCTAGCTGGCCCGAAATTTCCATTGCTGAGACTGTCATGACGAAAGCGGTGACAGTCGAAATCACCGCTGCTTACTCGGGAGCACCCCCATTAGACTCTATGGCAGTTGGGCCGGGTAGCATGACGTCATAGATTCAATGAACACGCCTTCTGCTATCTAGGTGGTGTGGACAGAGTGCTCCGAGTTCTGAAAGCTTCGAGTTCTGAAAGCATGGGTGGGTTTCCTCGTTGGGTAGGCATAGAAATGCTTAAACATTTAAAAGAAATAAAACTACCCGATTAATGAGAGTCAGTGTTGCAGGTATTCCTAAAGCATTTTGTAAGGCGGTAACAGAAGCGGACACCTTGAAGAAAGAAGAAATCCGCAGAGTAAGTTGATAGGGTAGCACAAGAAGTACCAAATGTACAAGCACTGCCAAAAAAGAAATAAATATCAGGCAAGTTTGCACTCGGTCGCGCAAAGCTTAGGCACAGCGAAGCTTACTGGCTGCTACTGCTAGGTATGAACTTGGTTGCTGCTAGGTCTGAACCTGGTTTAACTTAACTACGCATATAGGGGTAAGTATTCTCGAGTGATCATTTTCGGAGCTACCGTCGCTTCCGCGACATTTGGCGTGACTAGCGCTGGACGCGTGGGGGCCTTCGAGCCACAGCGCTCCTGGCATGCCATAATGCAGGCAGGCTAACCAAGTTTTGTACAGTGCCAAGAACGCTTGGCGACATTTCACGTGACTAGCGCTGGACGCATCGGCGCCTTACAGCGACAGCGCTCCTGGCATGCCACAAACGCAGGCAGGCTAACCAAGGTTGGCACAGTGCCAAGAACGCTGCTGCTTGCCGACGCCGAAGGCGTTGGAGGCTAGCCGCTCGATATCAATCGGCCAGCTTCGCTGTATCTGGAGCTTTGCGCAGCCTAGTGCAAGCTTTCGCCTTTTTTGCGATAGCAATTATATGGACACTCCAAAGCGGATTTCTGCCGTCGTCGTCACCGCCGCTGTCGCCGTGAGGTTCCGTATGACGTCAACGGCGATGAAATCGTCGGCGCGCTGCGGACGCTGTATGTGCGAGTGAAAGGGGGCGATGGACGCGCGCTTTCACGGGGAGCGAACGCACGTCGGAGAGCAAACACGCGTTCTGCGCCGTGCTCCTGAAGGGCTGCAGAATTAAGCGTCTCTTTCCTCCGTTACAATCACCATATATAGAGAGCAAACGCGACTTCTTCCGTCGCGCGAAAGGCCGTGGGGCGACGGGAGGGAGGGAGGGGAGGCGACGTTTAGCTGCGGCACCAAATGCGTATTTATATAAAAACGTTGCTAGGCGAGAAACTGGGTAAGATTTCCGAAGTTGCTCCACGAGTGTCCCATTCTGATCTCGTCGAAAACCTCCGAGCCGCCCCAGAGGCGCCGACAACAGTCACCAACGCCGCGCGCGTTCGGTGCGAACGCGGGAAAAACGCCGACGGCGTCGACAACAGTTCTGCGCGTTGCTGGTGCTGCTGCATGTCCAAGTTTATACAGCTGATAAAACTACTATCCTTACTCTGTATAGCTCTCTACTAATTTGCTATCGCCATTGATGCTTCGATTTTCGGGTGAAACTGCGACACTTTTTTTCTCCTAACAGCGATCGCAGATGGATATCGTAACGACAGCGCAGCAATCGCATTTTGGCGGGTGAGGGCTCTCATGTGCCGTAAGGAAATTAGACTTCGAGCGCAGGAAGGTGTTGCAATTGTTTAGTGTGCCGTGCTTGTGATGAAGAAATGCCATCGCAGTGGGTGTGCTTGCGCTGACCGCTGACAGTGTTTGCGACACTGCGGCTCTGATACATCACCGATGACAGAGTAGCCATGAAACGACAGCTGCGATACGCTGTCGTTGGAAAACACTACGCACTGCTCAGGATCGTCGTCCACCACGGTGCATCGACGCCTTGCAAGCAGCTACAGTGACGTGCCGATAATTATTTGCTGTGTGCTACGTCGCCACAATGCAGGCAATGAACCGTGTTGTGGGGCCATCAGAGCCCAAGAAGATATATGCATAAGCCAGCGAAAGTCGACGCTTTATTTTTTTTATTGCGATAGCAATTATATGGACACTCCAAAGGAAATTTATGCCGTCGCTGTGAGGTTCCTTATGACGTCAACGGCGATGAAATCGTCGCCGCGCTCCGGACGCTGTATATGCGAGTGAAAGGGCGCGAGGGGCGCGCGCTTTCACTCGCATATACAGCGTCGGAGCGCCACCATCACATCCCCGCCACCATGCACAGCCTAAACAAGGGGAACTGGCCCATCCCAGACGCCGGCATCACCCTCATCATTCGATAATCTACATTCACGATGCAAGCTCGGCCTCACGGAATCCCTCTCCATTTCTGCGTGCTCCTCGCCTCTTGAAATCCAATTAGATAAGAAGACCCTGTCAAGTCAGCAATGCTATTCGCTTTGAAATCAAACAAAGGTGAACTTCTATAAACGAGGAGAGCGTTTGGTTAGGCGGTTCAAATATCGCCTAGGGTCACCGCCCATGATTAGGTCGGTGGTTACGTAAAATGGACGTCAGGGGGTTGGAATGAAAACAGATTGGAATAGTTTTACCTAATAGGGCCCCAGCTCCCAAACGCAGTGACATAATATAGCCTTCACATTGATATTGCGAATTAGTATTTATTCATTATCTCGTGACTAATTTCCAAAATTGCAATTAAGTGTTTAGGGGCGAAGCACCTAAGGGCCGAGTCTTGTCCCTCGTAGTTGTCCGTTGCCCGTGGCTCTGGTTTGCATGTAAATTGTGCATACCAGAGAATGTACATGTGTACTGCACACATGTACAGTATATATATATATATATATATGTCCGCCAAGCTCCTGCTTCTGGAGAACGCTTCCGGCGTTTTGCGCGAATGATCCCCCGGTGCTTCACCCACTCATCATTCACTTCGTGGATATGCGGTTTTTTTCCTTCTTTACCTACTGCCGCCCGGTTCGTTGCCAATGCCCCGTAGCAGGGTGTAGCAATACCCATAGGCACCACACAAAATCAAACCAAACTATACACGTGGCACCGTCTTCTATTTGAATTCGGGCACCATACCTTCCACGGAGCCCTTCAATAAAATCACGATGGTGTGACCGACCTCAGTCTCCATATTGGTGACCACAGACGTCGGCAGCATGGTGCTTCTGTCGGAAGACTCACGGTCGAGCAGCATACTCAAGCCACCACCGTTGCTGGAGTCCTAGCCAGGAAGCTCGACCGCACCATCTGGCTACTCAAGGAAGAGGCAGGATTGTACATCCGTCGCATCGCGTCACAGTAGGACACGTACCAAATAAAGGTACCTATGCTGCCTCCTGCTCTGCGCATTGCTGTCCAACCTCCAGGGCCAAATGATTATCACGCGCTGCAGACCTACGTGCTTCCCTTGGCAGAACCAGCAGTGCCACAACACCTTCTCGCTGCCGTCAAACGACGGCTCTATGCACTTTCGCCCGCCACAGTGCCAGCCGCGTCAAATTTTCCCCGATGGCTACAACAGCTCGCGGTCCGCCGCATTTAGCCCACGCCCATGGCACTCCGTACGGTTTTCCGGCTCCTTCGGCAATTTACCTTGCCACGTCTTCTAAGACACCAGTAAGGCAAAACTGCCTTCCGTGAGCGTTCTTGCCATGTCACACATCTACCGAGTCTCGGATAACCTTGCCTGGCGAACCCTAGTGCTCGCCTTCGAGACCTAGATCCTGCCCGTTCGTGTGCTCAAGGGAACGACCGCAAACTCTGAGGCACCTATCTTCTTTCGCGGAGCGCTGGGAGCTCCTCCGGAAACCCTGAAACAACAGACACCACAGCAGACAACGCACGATATGGGCTCGGCGACCTCAAGCGCACCGCACTTCGTACCACACTGTCTCATTATATGGTCCGTCGCTTGCGAAACGCATGACCTGCTCTCCGACTGGCGAAGCTTGCTCTTGTCTCGACGCCAGCGACATATCATCTATAAGCTCACTGGGTCAGATGACGACACCCATTGCTGCATCAACTGATTCTTCCTCCAACCTCACTCTAAATGACACTAGCAGCCATGCAAGCTCACGCGTCTCGTAGGTGCTAGGTGCTAGTTCTCAGGGAGCCCACAACTACTCAACCCCGCTGCCACAGCTAGGCGCTCACCATCTTACTATGCCACTTGCAAACCGCATATTAGAAAACGGCACTTGAGTGGCCAGGTCAGCGATTTCTTTCAACGTCAGGTGGCCCAGACAGATGCGCCAACAAATCATGCGCTAAGACGACGCTTCGCCAGCCATCTGCTGCCACGAATGTGTCCCGCATGATGCCTGCTGGCGTGATTCCCTTGTAAGCAATATCAACTGCATCGTCGCTTCAATGACTAGCTACAGTGCTACGGGCCATTCAGCGGAGCGCGAAGCAAGTCTGGACACATCCAGAATCCTTCTGGCTGTATCCAGACAGCTGAATTGACAACACCGACCCAAGGCTCAGCAATGCCCTTGACTTACAAAACCCGATCCAAGGAAGAACGTGTGACTAAACCAGAACGCCATAGTCATTACCAACCTTCTGAGAGACTGATTAACTGTTGGTCGCACTTAGAAAATGTCGCCCTGATCACCACTCCCAAGGACTACCTCCTGAGCACTTCCATTGTGCCGGCATTTCCTTTGTGTTCCGGACCTGGACTTCTCATTCGGTACAACTTCGCTAGACATTGCACATGGCCTGTAAATATTGGTAAATAGCCACGGTGAGTATATTGAACTGACGTTACAAACTTTGTATAAAGGACTCTTGTTAGTTTGGCATTTAACACGCAATTTACTTTTCTGCAATAATTACCCGCGTTCTTACAGGCTTCCTTACTTTTAATTTTGCTCGCGCGTTCTTTTGCTCGAGCGTTCGTTCTCACATTCCCTACACGTTCCTTGTGGGTGGTCGACCTACGTGACAGCCCCACTGCCACCAGTTCAGGGAGCACGCGAGGTACGCAGGGAAAACGAAGCCGGCCTCTGAACGCTGCGGATGCACACGCAGCACCGTCCTCTATTAAAGAGAAGCTTTCTTCGCCTCATCCTTCCACTTTTCCACTGCTGCTACTGTGCTGCTGCTGTCGTTGTCGTCCTCTTGCATTCCACGTCAGGGCATGGTTCAGAGCGTCTTCATATATGGAAGGAGCGTGGCAGAGAGGAAAGGCGATGCGAGAAACTCCTTTGGACCTTTCCATGGCGTCGCATGTGCATATTGCCCTCTTGAGCTCCCTGGTCGTAACCACACTAGCTCTTGACAACTGCTTACTCTATAATAAATTAACAAGCATGGTGTGAGTACGCACAGGCAAACATGAATACATCACACTCGATCACCGCGGACACTCGCTGTGAAAACGCTGGGATGAGGAAGCGCAGCAGCAGGTGCGAGCGGTGACATTCGTGCTGTGTATCGCTTCAATGCAAGCTGAGCGGCGAGAACGCAGCACGCCCACAGGCACGAGCCGCCGTGGCACCTAGACTCAGCCTCCTACGCCGATCATTTTCAATATAATGCAGGCGCGGCCGCGCAATGCGCAGTTGCTTCCGGAGCACAACACCGCCCCCTCCCCTCCCAACCCTCCTCCCGGCGCCATGCGTGTGCCTGAAGACGCCGCATTTTTTCCCCGTTCACCCATGCGCGCGCGAGATTCAGCCACGATCGTCGGCTCCCCTCTCGCGCTGTTATCCGCAACTACAGCATGCGGCGCGCGACGACGATGTTATCGTCCTTGGACTTTACACGAAACATCACGGCGACGTGTGTAAAAACTACAAGCATTGAAAGAACTGTGAGCTGTAAATGCGAGAGAAATGCTAAAAGAGAGAAAATCAGTAGTGATCGAGCGGTAAATGCGACAGACATTTACTGCTACTTCTCTAATTTTCTTTATTGTGATAGCAATTATAAGGACACTCCAGATGCATTTCTGACGTTGGCGTCACCCCTGTCGTAGCCGTGAGGTTCCTTATAAAGTCCATAGGTGATAAAATCGTCGCCGCGTGTCGTATGCTGTTTGTTCGAGTGAAAGCGTGTGACGCGGAGCGGGCGATCGCGGCTCAGGCTCGCGCACGCAAGGGAAGAAAGCGGAAAGGAAGCGCACCATGTTCCATCGCGCGCAACGCTTCAGGGAGGTGGGGTGCGGAGGTTAGGGTATGGGGGTGGGGGGCGTGTTCTACTATGGGCAGCTCGGGTGGCGGGGCGTGCCCGTCCGGACCGCTTCATCGTGAAAGACATCTGCGACGGGAACACAGTACGCCGTGCCCTGCGTTTTCCTGGCTTAGTTCGCGTTGACGCGAGACACAGCACGAAGGTCAATTCGCTCGCTGCTGCCGCCGCGCTTTCTCGCTCCAGCGTTTTGACAGCGAGTTTACGCGGATGTCGAGTGAGATGTGTTCATGTTTGCTTGCACGCGCGTGACACCATGCTTGTTAATTTAGTTCGTATGCCTATGTTTACAAGTTTATACGGCGGATAAAACTACTGTCCTTACTTCGTATAGCTTTCCACTTATTTTCTATCGCAATCGCTGCTTCGCCTTTATGGCGTAACTGCATCTTTTTATTGCGAAGGTTTTTTTTGGCCCCTTCCTTTGAAGTTTCCGCAACTGCCGTTTCCTTGGACCCATCGTCAGGCGGTGGTTCAGAGCGTGTAGATACATTGCAGGTGCGTGGTGCAGAGGAAAGTCGACGCGAGAAACTCGTTTGGACCTTTTCATGGCATGACTTGTGCACAATGCCCTCTGTAGATACCTGAGTGTGACCACGTAAGCCTCTTGCAGCTGTAATTATCAGTGGCCCCATTCAAAAGCCTCGCCGAAACTGCAGCGCTCACATTTAGAGCAGCGTAACGTACATGCAACGTATATGCAGAAGGTATATGTAGTCAACAATAAACTGCCAACAAACAAACACCGACAGCCCATTCCTTTTATTATAAATCTTCTCAGGCTGAAATATGAAAATTCCGAAATATCAACAGAAACCTGAAAATGATGTAATTTTGTTGGCGTCGTTGTGCACTACCTCTGGGATCGTGATTTTAACTCAGATTCATAGCGCTAAAACGACACAAGGACGAGGAAGCACACGGAACGAGCGCTCGTGTTCTTCCTCGTCCTTGTGTAGTTTTAGCGCTATGAATCTCAGTTAAAATCACAATCACCTACGAACACGCCCTAACCTCTTCCCTGCTCTGGGATCGGTCCAGGCAAGAGGCCACTTTTCTCCCACAAAGCTCGCTTTCGTGCATAGCGTTCACCACCGGCGTTTCCTGGTAAACATTACGGTTACAAAAGCTGCACTTGCCGGGAAGCGTGAGTAGCATTCAGGGATCTCTGAATGGCATCGCGTTCCACTCTTAAAGGCGAAGCTTCAGCGTCCTCATAGGTTTTCGTATGCTCATGTTTACTGCAATTTGTATGGCTGATAAAAATCGCAGTTTCGCCCGCCAGGCGAAGCATCAATTAGTATAAAGCCATACGGAGTAAGGATAGTAGCTTTATCGGGTGCATAAATTTGGACCCATTCGCGCACGCAAGCAAACATGAATAGACTCGATGACCACATACAACCACTGTCAAAACGCTGGCGTGAACAAGCGCGCCTGCGGCAGCGAGAGAAGGTTCATGCGGTCTATCTCTTCAACGGAAACTGAGCGGCGAAAGCACAGTGCACACAAAGGTAAGAACAGTAATCGCTTGAAAGATAGGCTGCGTGCGACAGCCCGAAGCAGCGCAAAGTACAAGTACGCTTTTGCTGGCATAGCAGAAGCCGCACCTCCTCCCTCCCGTGCTGCCTGCCCGTTTGAGTTGCCCGTTCCCCTTGCGCCCGGCCGCAACATACGCATTTGGTGCCGCATCTAAACGTCGCCTATCCTCCCTCCTTTCCCCCTACGGCCTTTCGCACGACGGAAGACGTCGCGTTTGCTCTCTACCATGCGTTAGCTCTCCTTGAAACGCGCACCCTTTCTCATATTTCTGGTATTTTACGTGCCAAAACCAGTTTTGGTTTTGAGGCACGCCGTAGTGGAGGCCCTCGGATAAATTTTGACCCCCTGGGGTTCCTCAACGGGCACTACAACGCAAGCACACGGGCGTTTTTGCATTTTGCCTCCATCGAAATGCAGCCGCCGCTGCCGGGATTCGATCCCGCGAGCTCGTGCTCCGCAGCGCAACGCCTTAGCTGACTGAGCCATCACGGCGGGTGCGCTTTCATTCGCACGTGCAGCATATGGTGCGCGGTGACGATTTTATCGCCCATGGACTTTAAACGGAACCTCACGGCGACGGCGACAACGACGACGACGGCAACCGCAGAAATCCGGCATATAATTGCTATCGCAATAAAACTAGCAATATTACTTCGTGTAGTTGTCTAAGACATTGCTAACGTGATCAATGCTTCGTGTTTTTGTTTAAATTGTGACTTAATACGATTTGCTATTATTGTATTCATGTTATCCAATTAATGTTGCTTCGATACTATTTAAACATAGGTAATATTTTATTTCTACTACAACCTATATATGCCCTGTGGTCGCTTGGCCGTATACAATAGGATCAACAAACCAACCAATTACCACGGGAACGTTTGTGACACTGTATTTTCTTTCTAACTTAAAATCAAAGTAGTTACCATGCTAATTTGAATGTGTTTGGCTTTCCACTGCTTCTCTATGCGCTATTGTTGTCGCTAAATTTTATTGACTCACCAAATTCCTTACTAGTGCGGTGTCTGTTTTCTCCTTCAACGATACACCATTTGTAAAATTGTTCAACCTAGTGATATCGCTCAATCGCGTGGTATTCCCGTTTTGCTGTTATTTCCTTTTGTATTTTTGTTTCTCCGCTTAGAATAACTATATCTCTTTGCTGTACCGTCTGTCGCCCGATTCCTGGCTTTTCCCTTATAGTGGGTATGCTCTATAAACAGGTATGATCAGCATTATCAACTGCGGCAAGGGCTGCACGCATCAACGTTGCTTCACCTCGGACTGGAGGACCTGCACCGCAGTTTTCCTTATTTGAGGAACACCCAGGGTCCATACGAATTTCAATGAATATGGGTGAGCGCTATCTTCTTGCCTAGTAGTGAGCATGACACAGTCCGATATTTAGGTGTAGGCTGTGATCGTCCATCGATTCACGCAATGAGTCTGTTTTCTTCACATGCGCTATGGTGAGGCCTAAGACGCTCGTTCAAATAGAGCTTTCTCGTTGATCTTTTCTCCGTTTATAACCATGCATTAGCTTTCAACGTTAATATCTCTCTCACTAGCCCTTTTTAACACCAAAGTGCTTTATGTCGAGGTCAACCATCGGCTTGCTGTAATGTGACGTCGGCGCGAACGTGTAAAATATGCTCTCTTGACAGGGAAGGCGCGGCCATCTAGGAGCGATGAAGCGAAGTACTGGGGTGCTATTTTGTAGCAATTCTCTTACTTTTGCCTATCACTTTTGACGTCATCACGTGGCTTCCATTGGTCGAAAATGACCGGACTGCGCCCATGTCTGTCGATCACGCAACGTCGGGAGCCCGCAGAAACCCGCTACGTCAAAATGACGTTGACGTACTTAGTATGCGGAGCAAAAGTCATAGTTTTTTAGCGCCGCCGGAGGTAGGGTCGTTTCAGAACGCATAAGAAATGGCTGCCCCACTCATTGCTATGGCGGTGGCTCTTCGCCGTCGCCGACGTGGACACGGAGAGCCGGACAACGCGTTTGACATGCCGGATGACCATTTTCGACAGCATTTTCACCTCTCGAAGGAAACGGTGCGGTTGTTGTGCGAGGACCTGGCGGGGGAACTAAAAGCGGAGCGCGCGACGGGACTGTCGGTGGAGCGGAAGGTTTCGTGCGCGCTGCGCTTCTTTGCTACCGGGAGCTTCCAAGCGTCCGTAGGGAGTAAGGAGATGATCCGGGTGTCGCAGTCGACCGTGAGCGAGTGCGTGCGACGCGTGGCAAAGGCTGTCGTGAACCCAGCGGCCCGCAAAAAGTCAGTCCATTTTCCCAAGACGTCCGAGGAAAAGGCAGCTGTGAAGGAAGGTTTTCTTCGGCGCTGTGCTATTCCCGGCGTCATCGGATGCGTGGACGGCAGCCTCGTTGCCATTATCGCAGCCAAAGGTGAGCACAAGGCTGCATTCATGTGCCGCAAGGGATACTACGCCCGTACTACACTGCATGTTCGTAAGTATACGTCACGTTCTCTAGTGCTGCTCATTCTTCTGACAGTTGTGTTGCACTTGTCAACGCGGACTGTATCCGCTCACATTTTCCGCAGATCTGCGACGCGGACATGAGGATCCTGACCGTGTATCCTATGCGACCGGGGTCGGATTACGACTCATTCCTCTGGCGGACGACGTGGCTACGCCGGCGGTTCCAGGCGGCGCGCATCGCGAATCCCGCTGAATACCTCATCAGTAAGACAGAGCATTTTTTTGTCGCAATCACGCTTCATTAGCGAATAGAACGTCATGTCCGCCCCAACACAAACTTATAACTAAATAACATGCACACGAGTAAGTGCCTGCCTAAGTAGAAAAAATCAAACCAATTTGTGCTAGCACTGACAATCTTAACAGTGTTAAGCTACAAGCATGCTACCAAGTACCTGCCAGGAGCAGAAGAAAGCAACACGTATTAGTGCTACTACTGTATCATTGGTAGCACCAGTAAGTGTTGATTTCTTCAGCTTCAGGGGAGCACCGAGTAGTACACTTGTAATTTGGTTAGCAGTTTGTGTCGGGGCGGACATGCCCAACTCGTGCTCTTACTTGGGACTCACGACAGTGTAAGGTCTGCAACGTCTGAACCCTACCTTTGTTGAATGATGCTGTAACATTCCTCAGTTGTCAACTTTGCCTCTCGTCGGAGGAGTACTCAGTGCACCATTTCCATTTCATGCAGGTGACAGCGGCTACCCCTTGGATCCGTGGCTCCTTACCCCGGTTCCCGGCCATCTTCCTATGCAAAACGCCGAGAAGTACAACAGGGCACATGCCGCCATGCGTTCCGTAGTGGAGAGGTGTATTGGGCTTTTAAAGAGTCGTTTCCGCTGTCGGCAGCGGTACCGCATCCTTCTCTACGAGCCAGAACATGTGGCCAACATTGTCGCTGCATGTGCTGTATTGCACACACAATCTTTGGCTGTCTGAGGGCGACAAAAACGATGATGATGAAAGTGATGACGACAGCAGCACCAGCAGTAGTAGCGTGCTCGATAACGACGCTAACCCCATCCAACACGGACTGTCCCGAAACAGGGGGTCTCGATTGAATTATCTGAGAGGGCGGGCTGTCCGAGACAGTGTAATGAGCATGTTGGACGCAACCCGTGCGCAGCACATGTATTACTTGAGGAGTGTGTGGCTGCATTTGCGACGTCAACAGCATTGTGAGCATTGCTAGGTGCATACACGCTGTTGTCAGCAAGATGTGGTGGTTTAACAGATACGAAATAATTGCATTTTGCATTTAATGATGAGAAATTGCTGACAAAACATTTTCCATACTCAGTTGTAGTTGATGTCTACGTAATGCAAAGCATTCACGATTTGTACAGAAAAGTAAAAGTTGTGTAGTCGAGGGTTATGTAGACCTTACATTTATAATAAGTAAAACAGACTATATAGTGGTAGCATATAAGGTTGATAGCAAACTAAAATTAAGTGGTTTCTAAAAGTGTGTTTGACATGATTTGCTTGCTGCTGCTGTCGTCATGTAGGTTCCCTGTGTGCCATGGATGTAGCGTTCAGTTTTGTTTTGTAGCCTTATTTCTTACTGGTATCCCTGACAGTTCTCCGCTCCCCTTATGCACTGAAGGACATAAGCGTTCGTCTCCTCGCTTTCTACTCGGGCAGTGAAGCTCACAAAAGCCAAAATGCACAGTGCACATCACAACTTCTACTCTATCGAACGTGCTGTTACATGACACCTTCTAGGTCCTGCACGCTTTTCTCAAGCAACAACCGCAAAATTTCCTCCTAGTGACGAAAATGCTGCAAACTGGTCATCCAACACGTCAAGCGGTGTGAAGTGTGTTCACGTATATTTCAGCAAAGGGCCCTCACTTGTAAATAGTAGAGTCTATAACTGAAATGTTACACAGTAATGTTTTTATGGTGCAAGCTAGCACTGCAAATGTAGCAGTGACATGTAAATAAAAGGATTAAACAAAACTGCAACTATCTTTATTCTTCAACCTACAGCCCTTTTTTAATGTAAAACGTGTCAGCACACATCACATGCAATAGAACTTACATTAAAGAAACGTGAAAATCATCAGGCTGCAGTAGTAGAGACATGCAGCATATATCACATCACCTTGTATAATATCACATCCCCTTGCACTTGCATATAAAACATCACAAGTAACTGCACGCATTGTTTCAGAAAACTATTGCGCAATCTATAGTTACACAGAAATAGCACCCAGTTTAACCTGTACCAGAAAAGAATGTACAGGAGCACAAATTATCACGCACCAACAGAACCATATTTTTCACAGCCAGATGTGTAAGCACATCACCACATGTGAAAGGAACATGCGGTCGTGGAGTTACAGAAAGAAAATGTACTTTGATATTCACAAATACACAAATGAAATGAAGGAGGATAGACAAGGAATTTTCATCACATTTTTGTGTGTGGGTTCATAGGTTACTTTCAATGTTATATTAAGGTCCGAATTCTCTCGCCTCTCAAGAAGTGATCGCCACTATTCGGTGAGGCAGGATGAAATTGTGGTGTGGCCTCATGCGCACAATGACATGACAGCAATCAGGCGCCTGGAAATTTCAATGCCACAGTCAGAATACTCGCACCACCAGGCTTACTGGCGCTTGTGCAGGTGAGCCTGATGGTGTGGACACGCTTATTGCTGCAGTATCAATTCAAGTACAATATCATGCTGCGTGTGCTATGCAATGTGTGGTTGCATGAAAGGGTGACGCAAGCGATTGTTTGTTGCAAACCAGCAATAGTCTGATTTCATATCATCATTACTACATCAGCGAATTTTTAAAGCGATTAAAAAAAATGCGATGAAAAATTCTTTGCCTATGCTCCTTTACATTTAATGAACGAGAAGAAAGAGAACCGAGGGGCCCGATTTTTATTAATCATATCATAAGAAGCCAACAAACAATGACACCAAGGACAACACAGGGGAAATGACTTGTACTTTAGTAATTCAATTTAAGGAAATGATAAATTAATGGAAATGAAAATGGATGAAAAAACAACTGTCCGCAGGTGGGGAACGAACCCACGTCTTCGCATTACACGTGCGATGCTCTACTTTACATTTAATGAGAGGCCTGAAATGGGTGAGGGGCTTGGCTTGCACCATGAGAAGTGCAGCCAGCTACGGCTGGAGGAGGTGTTGATTCGTCTCCTGAGACCGCCGCTCCTCCTCAAGGCACTGCTGCTGTTTGTCCCACAAAATGCGCACTTCCTCTGTCAGCTGCCGCAGGCCAGCCATCGGTGACTTATGGTGCTGTTGCAAGAAAATAAATTAAAATTTACTTACAGAAGCTCAGCAACAAGGCCTTGATATGTTGTTGTATTGTTCCGCATTCGCAGGCTTTGGAGTTAATGCAATAATGCTATTGTCACTCTATATTGAGACACCGAAAATATATTTCTGGCCCATCAAAATTCCGCCGTCCCATTTCATTAAAATGCATTACTTGGCTACATGAACTTGACTTTGTTTCTTTTAGCCACATAAGTGCCTAGATATTGCCAGTTATATCCTGCAATTGTGTACAAGAATTGATCACCACAGCACTAAATGTAAATTTTACGCTTGTTTACTGATCGGTGCAAGTTAATACAGAGGTCAGCACATGCTGGCCCAGTGGCATCGCCAGCGACTTGTCTTTACCGCTGTTCATTTAGAAGGCCACTATCTCCTCCAACAGCTCATTTTTTCGAGCAGCACTCATACGTGGCGAGAACTTACTAGAAGCAGGTATGGATGCTGCTCATTAATGTGAAACAGAATAGCGGTGTGTTCCTAGGACACGTGTGGTCTTTCGCCGACATATTGAAGCCTTCCTAAAAACGAGAATTTCAGCCCGACCGCAACACAGTAAGGCAAACATTTTGTCTAAACTTATCGCCTGCATAAAACGCTCACCTCGATTTGATTACTCTGTTTTACCTTTTTATACCATTAATATAAAAAAAACTTAACGTCGCTACTCACATTTACCGTTCTAGCAGCTTCTTTCTCCGAGCGGAATCGTTAGTGCAGGGGCGCCTGACCAAGGAAAGGTTACCGTCCCTGCGATCATTTTGAAGAAGCGATTGTTCTGTCGTGGCGGTGCCCTACTGAAAGGTGCTCGGTGCCTTGACAGTTCTTGATCCACTATGTTTCAAATGTTTTCCTCCGGTGTTATGAACAATTCTTGTTGGTTCTTCCTAAAAAAAGGATCACACGTCAAAAAAGGATCACACGTCATTGAATACATGCAGCGAAAACCACAGAATACAAGCACTACACGAGAATATTTACTCACCTCTTTCTTCTATTTCACGTTTCCCGGAAGCAGTGTCTGAATTTCTTCTCAGACGAAAGTACACAGTCGTGGGCCGAAATCACTTGAGGAACATTACGGACTAGCGTAAAAGCTCGGTGATGCGACAGTCAGCTACTCGACTTCAACAGAGACCGCCATTTTGCATGCGCTCAACGGCATGTATTGGATCTACATTCAACAAATATGTGGCTATTGCTTCAAAAATAGGAGCACTGCGTTTCATTTTCTTTATGAAACGGCCACTTTCACGTTGTAAGGTTGTAAAACAAATTTGCTTTACAAAGGATGGACGTACTATCGCGATGGAAAGAAACGCGAACAGCGGAGCGCGTGGCCCAAGCATAACTGAAGGTACAGTGCGCGCCGTCCAGTCATCACCATTGACAGGCGGGTACATCCGGTTTGGCCGCGCTGTGGGATGGTGCGCCCCCTATCCGGCGATATTTTTGTTTCTGTTCTGCTTCTCTTTTATTTGAAAACGAGGAAAGCTGACGGTGCAGTAATGATGACAGCGCAAACTATACTATCGCGATGAAAAGAAACGCGCACGGCGGAAAGCGTGGCTTTTGGCACAGTCAGCGCTACTGCGAGGATACGTGTCCAACTGCCATATGCTTTGGCTGTCGCTAGGCGAATCTCTGCTTTCCATCGGCGCCACCGTAGCGCTAGAATCATGCTCCGGCTAAAGTCCCTATATAAGAAAAGTACCGCCATCCTTTGATCAACGCCGCTTCTCTCTCTCCTGTATCTCCGATTGGACGATGATAGCGCGCGCTTTCACTTATTTATATTTTGTTTTGTTTTTCGCCTCAGAGCCATGTTGAAAGTCCTCTGCGCAGCCGCAGTCGCCGCCGGCGGCGGCGGCGCGCGCCCGGCCTGACCTGAAGCTTCAACGTAGACTTTCTAGGTGCGCCACCGTCGACTTGGCCTTCGCAAGCAAAAGTAAAGAAAAAAGCAAGCGCTTCGGAGGAGGCGCCGGAGGAAAGAGTAGATGGCGGTAATTTTCTTATATAGGGATTTTAGCTCCGGTTGGCGCTATCGCACTGCGTGTGCGTTCCGAGTGTCAAACATGACTGGCAGATGATAAACTTTCCTTGTCAATATGCCCGGCAAGTAAAATGCGGCACGCTTTCATGCCGTCGGGATGCCTGTGTGATTAACAGAACTGAAGCGTGAATTCCACACCATAGCAAATTTATTGGTCTAAGAAAGATATAGAGAACAACTGAAACAAAGGCTCAAGCTGGCACAAGTTTGAGGAAATAACGAAGCAGAACTGCTCGACAAAAACATACTTTGCATTAATTAATATTTGGTGAAGTCTCCTCGGCCAAGTTGAGGGATTCCATGCGCCTTGGCATAGAGGCAAACAGGTCTGTGGCTAGCTCAGTGCCGCGAAGCCTTTCCCACTCGGCGTGAACAGCAGCCCAAAGGGAAGTCCTTGTTCATTTTATGGAGCTGCAGACGTGACAAGCGTGATTTCATAATTCCCCAGACATTCTCAATTGGATTTATGTCCGCTCCTTTTGCTGGCCACGAAAGTTTACGAATGGCAAGGTTCTCTAGCATAGCCTCCACGGAACGTGAAGTATGGATTGGAGAAAGGTCATGCTGATAATAAAACAGCCCATCTTTGAATGGCCCATCCAAAGCAAAGGGCAGGATAACCTGCTCTATTACATTACAGTATTCTGCTGCAGTGAAGCGTTCATCTAGCCGTATAAGGGGACCCAAGCCTTCGGCTGTGATGGCACCCCACACAATCACGGAGCAGCGCCCGCTGAGGCTTGTTCGCTTGAAGCAGGTGGGATGAAAGCTGCCTAAAGTAAAAAAAAAGAAAGTTAAGTTTGTCTTCACGCGCGTCAAAATGGTATAATACGTTTAGCCCAATCGCTGCTGTATCCAAACATTTTTTTGTATATTATAGCGAAGTAGGCACCTAGCATTAGAACAGGAACGGCGCTGTGAATGCAACGTAGCTTTTATTCTTTGGCTCAGAATGCACCTCAAGCCGTTAATTCCTGACATGAAACAACCAAAAAGTAGCTAATATAATCGCAGAACACGTGTCTGACTTTAAAAGACTGAAATATATATTATGTTCTTTAAACGATCGCTAGTCGCACCCTCATGCGACATTCGTCGTAGAGCTATCTTCGGTAAATTTTGATGCTACTCTGACCACACTAGCACTAAGTGAACGAATTCAGGACCAGATATTTACAAAGAGCGCCGCAATTCAAGAACACTAGGGTGCAAAGGCTTACCGATGAGTTTCTTGACGCCACTTTTTCAGTTTCTCGTGACCCTTTGTGGTAAATGTGCTCTCATCTGTGAACATCACCTGGCCCCAATCCTCCACAGACCAGTCTTTGTGCGATTGTGCGAATTGTAGACGGGTGGCTTTGTGGCGATCCGAAAGCAAAGGCTTTCTTGCGGCTGTCCTGCTGGGAAGGCCTGCTTCGTGGAGGTGCTGTCGAACCGCTTGAACGTAAATGTTTAGCCCGAGCACCGTTTTGATCTGCTGGGCTGTTAAAAAAGGATTGTATACGGCGGCTGAAATAATTAGTAGGTCTTGTTCCGCGGTCGTGGAACGTGGCGGCGAACCGTTAGGAAGGTCTGAGAGTCTACCTTCAGTTTTGTAAGCTTTCAAAACTCTGTTGTCTGTCGAAAGCGCTCTTCCGGTAATCTTCGCAATTCTTCTCTGGGAAATTCCTTGGCGGTACAAAGCGATCATTCCGATCCTGTTGGCGTCCGACGCTCGCGGCATCTTTTTCTTTTCAAACTGAAGGGACTCAAGCCGATAGCTTTGCTCCTACGCCGTAGGAGAAGACATCGCGCATTGTCAGCTCGACTTCCAATCATAGTTTTCATATTTGAAGCTTGTTCTTTTTTATTTCATGATCACCGCTGCCGTGAGACAGCGACGATCAGGCTCGCTTAACACTTCAGTTCTGTTAAGCATACAAGCATCGCGACAGCATGAAAGAGTGCCTCATTTTACTTGCCGGGCATATTGGCAAGGAAAGCTTATCATCTGCCAGTCATGTCTGACACTCGGAACGCACACGCGGTGCGATAGCGCCAGCCTGAACAAGATTCTAGCGCTACGGCGCCGGCTGAAAGCAGAGATTCGCCTAGCGACAGCCAATGCTTATGGCAGTTGGACACATATCCTCGCACTAGCGCTAACTGAGCCAAAAGCCACGCTTTCCG
The DNA here is from genome assembly GCF_013339745.2 of Dermacentor silvarum. NCBI lineage: Eukaryota > Metazoa > Arthropoda > Arachnida > Ixodida > Ixodidae > Dermacentor > Dermacentor silvarum. The sequence goes on along the minus strand of NC_051162.1, from coordinate 42,151,450 downwards.
CAGTTCGCGTTTCTTTTCATCGCGATAGTACAGTTTGCGCTGTCATCATTACTGTACCGTCACCTTTCCTCGTTTTCAAATAAAAGAGAAACAGAACAGAAACCAAAATATCGCAGGATAGGGGGCGCATCATCGCACAGCGCGACCAAACCGGATGTAACCGCCTGTGAATGGTGATGACTGGACGGCGCGCACTATACCTTCAGTTATGCTTGGGCCACGCGCTCCGCTGTTCTCGTTTCTTTCCATCGTGGTAGTATGCTTTTATTAAATGTCTTCTCACAAAACAAATTTGCTATACAGCCCCGGAAAAAGAGAAGAGACCACGAAAAAAACATCCGCCCAACGGAGGGAGCTGTTGATTGGACTATTCAAAAAATGTCGTGCATACGTATACACCATTTGCAGAAGCGGTGACGTCACGCGAAAAGGCATTCTGACTGAAAATCATTTGTACAAAATAGCACCCCTGCATCGTTACACTAACCAAAGTCAACAGTGAGGGTTGGGGAAGTCTCACGCAGCGGCGGCTTCAACGCGATGTAGCCTGGTGTAGGCGGTGCAGGCTTTCTGCTGAGGTGGCGACGCAGTTTGCGCACATGGTTTGTCTTTCACCTCGGATTAGCGTGTGATGCCTCGTCACCTACGTAGTAACGCTTCAACGCTTGCGATGACTTCACCTAAGAAAACTGCTGCGCTAAGCGGCGCAGAAAGGCAACGGCGTCGACGGGCTAATCTCGCTTTGGTACGCCTAGAGACACGCCAGCGTGAAGCAGGGCCGCGATTTTGTATTTTGCATCCGAACGCCGCTTGCCTACAGGACGCCACGCACGCACAGCAAATCTGCAACGCTCGCAAATCGTGCGCATTTCGCTGCAGCATACCATGAGTTCCCGTAGCAAACATGCAAGAGCTTCTGTGATGACACGTTGTACTGTCGTCTTCTACACATATCTATGAAAGAAGGAACAACCAGATATTTTTATCGTTTGGCGGCCCGCATTTTTTTAGCCTCAACATACATCGTAGTGCTGCTATAGCTTGCCATAATAGCACCAGAACGTCTGCTCAGAGCTTTAGAGCATTGGCATAACATTACACGCTCATGTTTTGCACTATGTGCTTTAGAGATTACCTTTAAGTTAGCAAGTATTTCTGTTAAAATATTAAATGCGAAGCATTTCTTGGCGAATATTTGTCACTTTGACAGTATCCATCTATCTATCTAGCCACCTACGTCTTGGTGCTCTCATGGTCATTTCGTTAACTTGGTATTTACCAAAATTGGCATAGTATGACAAGAGTGGATGACGAACATAACTGATAGGTCATGACATCAATATCATGATATGTGTGTCATTTAGGTGATAAAACAGCTGCCTACGTTTTGGTGCTCTCATGGCCGTTTCGTTAACTTTGTAGGTACCAAAATTGGAATAGTATGACAACAGTGCATGATGAATATAAATGATAGATCACAACATGAATATCACGACATTAAAGTCATGTAGGTCATAAAACAACCGCCTAAAATGACAATGACTCAGCAAAAAGAGATAACATTCAAAACCCACTGATATGCGCTTTGACGTTGGTACTAAGTGAAGTAAATACTAACGGATGATATTAAAATCATAGTCGTGAGCCTGACTCATCAAAAATGACAATGACTCGCCCAAAATGATTAACACTCAAGAACCGCTGAAATGTGTTTGCACGTGGGTGCTAAGTGAAGGAAACACTAAAGGATGGTGGTAGATGCCATAGTCATGACCATGACTCTGCAAAATGACAATGACTCTGCGAGAAAACATTAGCACTCAAAAACCACTTAAATCGGTTCTGTCGTGGGTACTAAGTGAAGGAAATACTAAAGGATGCTGGCAGAAGTCATAGTCATGAGCATTACTCAGCCAAAGGGCATTGACTCACCAACAAAAAAAAATTAACACTAAAGGAAGTGGGTGAAGGAAACATTAAGGAATGGTGGTAGAAGCCATTGTCCTGAGCATGACTCAGCAAAAATGACAATGACTCAACGAGAAAGATTAACACTCACAAACCACGTGGCGCCACAGCCAAGCTGCTCCTCCACATTTGCCGGGGAGTGTCTGGTCGAAACCTCCCGAGCCGCTGCCACAGGCGCCGGCTGCAGTCACGGACACCGCACGCGCTCGACGCAAACGCGGGGGAACGCGCACGGCGTCGGCAGCACCACTGCGCGTTGCCTTGTTGGTGCTGCTACAATTTCTCTTCTCTCTCTGTATCGCTTTCATTTCCTCTTTCTGTCTTCCCAGCAAATTGCGCGCCGCGCGTATGCTCTCCTTCCCCCTCCTTAACGTCCCATATCAAGGCAACACTGCACGGAGCGGAGGCGAAGAACAAGTGCTAGGCAACGGGTGGTGACGTCATTGCCAGGCGCCGTTTTTTGTTCGCAGTACGCTGCTTAAACGCTTCCGTTGTTAAAAGCCAATATTATCGAACCAAACGAACTCTTTTTGGATTAACTGAAGATGGTGTCAGCTTAAACAGACACCAGCAGGTATCACTGTTAAAAAATGACACAGTCTCGCCCTAAAGGCGAAGCATCAATTGCGATAGCAAATTAGTAGCGAGCTATACGCGTATAGTAGCTTTATCAGCTGTATAAACTTGGACATGCAGCAGCACCAGCAACGCGCAGAACTGTTGGTCGACGGCGTCGGCGTTTTACCCGCGTTCGCACCGAACGCGCGTGGCGTTGGTGACTGTTGCCGGTGCCTCTGGGGGCGGCTCGGAGGTTTTCGACGAGATCAGAACGGGACACTCGTCGAGCAGCGTCGGAAGTCTTTACCACCTTCACGCCTTGCAACGTTTTATTGCGATAGCAATTATATGGACACTCAAAAGCAGATTTCTGCCGTCGGCGTCGCCGTCGCCGTCGCCGTCGCCGTGAGGTTCCGTATGACGTCATTTGGAGATGAAATCGTCGCCGCGCGCCGAACGCTGTATGTGCGAGTGAAAGGGCGCGAGGGGCGCGTCTTTCACGGGGAGTGAACGCACGGCGGAGAACAAACGCGCGTTCTGCGCCGTGCTCGCTTAAGGGCTGCAGAAGTAGGCGTCTCTTTTCTCCTTTTTATATAAATAGGCATTTGGTGCCGCAGCTAAACGTCGCCTCCCCTCCCTCCCTCCCTCCATCCCTCCCATCCCACCACGCCCTTTCGCGTGACGGAAAAAGTCGCGTTTGCTCTCTATATATGGTGATTGTAAAGGAGGAATAGACCTTAATTCTGCAGCCCTTCAGGGAGCACGGCGCAGAACGCGCGTTTGCTCTCCGACGTGCGTTCGCTCCCCGTGAAGCGCGCGTCCCTCGCGCTCTTTCACTCGCACATACAGCGTTCGGCGGCGCGCGGCGACGATTTCATCTCCATTGACGTCATACGGAACCTCACGGCGACGGCAACGGCGACGCCGACGGCAGAATCTGCTTTGGAGTGTCCATATAATTGCTATCGCAATAAAACTAGCTACTGAGCCCCCACTGTACTCCTGGCATGTTGGCGGTAGGTTTTGAGTTGTATGCAAACGCTTTCAATTTCTCCGTCGAACGCTTATGGAATGTGCGCAGCCGTTAGCTTCACATATTTTGTGGACTCTCACTGCGCAGCGCGCTTGTTTCACGTGCGGAACGAACTATGTGCCCTATTTGTGAATGGTAAGCAAATGATGATTTGTAAAATATGAAAGAACCTTCGTATGTTTCTCAGTGCAATCGCTATCGCACCCAAATGTCGGTATCATTGCAACTGGAAAAATATGCAACTCATTATCGCGTCCTTGGCGTTGTAAATGTGTCCGATACACGAAGGCACCGTGAAAAGCATGGGTAGGCCGATCCTGATAGTAAGTACGATTGTTATCGTAACGTTTCATTCTATAAACACTCTACAGATAAAAAAAGACGAAAACCTTTCTCTGCCAGAAAATTGGGCAAGCGAATCTTCCCCTGTGTTCGTTCGTTGTTCATTGGAACGAATTGCACTGACGAATACCACGTTCTGCTCGGACCTGACCGGTCACACGCCACGGAACTGGCTCCGACGTTCCGTTGATAACTCGCGTTGAAACTGGCCCGTCGGACCGGGGAAATTGGCGCTAGTGTTACCGAGGCGTGCACTACCTGCCGTCTTCTTGCCCCTGGAGGGCAAGAAGGACGCTGACGCTGGTCGCAACATCGCGCTCCCGCCACTCGGGGTCCGCGCTCTTGGCTGACGTTTCAACTGGGCTTATGAAGCTTTCAGTTTAGTATCGGCACGTCGACGACGAGCTCTTTCCCGAGCGAGTTTGCGACGTCGTTGCTCATACGCAGCCCGCTCCTCGGCGGAACGCCCCACCCGGGCCTTCCAATCCGGATAACGAGATTGATTTGAGGCGACGGAAGTCCGGCGGAGAGCGCGCCAACCCCCTTTCCGTTCCTTCCCTCCCGCGATACACCAAACGTCCCTGTATGGCGGCGCACGTCACGTGATCCGGAACCCGGCGCAGTGGAACAGCTGCTCTGGCAGCAGCGTTTCTTTTTAGATGCGAAGCATCTTATGTCGGGGCTATGTCACTCCCTCCCTCCCTCCCTCCCTCCCTCCCTCCGCCGTGCGGCGTCCACACCCTACTGCGCATGCGCATCCTCCTCCCCTCCTCTACTGTCCTTGTCTCATCTCCTTGGCTCATCTCCTCTCCTCTACTCTGACTGAGGCTGAGCAAGGCTGAGCAAGGGGTAATTGCCCTAGCAATGGCCACCAATTTACGAGAAGAAAGTATAACGATGATCATAGACTCCACAGGCAGCGCGCAGGCAATACGCCCATACGTAGGGTCTCACAACGCACTGGTTATAACGCAATGTTATGTAAAATGTGTAACTGATAAGTGATGCCGGCACGCGTCTTCTCTCAGCGAGCGATGAGCAATCCAACGGCGCTTTTTCCACACGGGTGACGTTCTTAGCAACTAGTTGATGTAGGCTTAACGTGGCTTAACTTGGATTTTACTTTTTCAAGTCGCGCTATCAGGGCAAGGCTAGGCTATCATGGCAAGGCTCGGTGTTGACG
>NC_051162.1:42111019-42146266 GCF_013339745.2 Dermacentor silvarum | reverse complement strand
GTCTGATTGGGCTGGCGTCCCCAGTATTAATCTTGTGAGTGACCACAGATGTCTGCCCCAAAGGACGGTCATTGAAGTCAAAGATGTCGCGGTAGGACTTCAATACGCGCCGCATATCGGCTGTCTGTGCAGGAAGGAGGTCAGACGCAATCATCTTGTCAATATTACCGTCGTCGAGATTGTGCGAGAAAGAGGAAGGGGCAGAGGATAAAGAAGCGTTGGTGACGAATGCAGAAACGGCACACTCATCGATAGAAGCAATGTGGCCTAGAGTCATGCCGCTTGGAATGAGTTGCGTGCACCAGGTAAAGTTCAGTATGGGTAGAGACGTGTGATTATGTGCAACTCTGATAAGGGTGTGAGGAAGAGCGACGTTTTTGGCGAATAAGACGTCAACGATCGGGGTCAAAATGTAATCGCCATCGGGAATGGGCGAACAAGACCGCAAGTTCACATACATAACGGCTTGAGGAGGTAGCCGAACGTAATCCACTGAGCACAAGCGCGGCTGGCGTGTAGTAGGAGCGTCATGGTAGCACGGTAGGTCTAGCTGAAGCAAGCCGGTTCCACAGTCAATAAGGGCAGAATGGGCAGACAGAAAATCCATACCGAGAATGAGGTCATGGGAGCATTTCTCGAGCACGGCAAGGAGTATGCTTGTGGATCGGTCGGCAACACTTATTCGCGCGGAGCACATCCTTAGCACGGGAAACGTTCCGCCATCGGCGACACGAATGAGCGGTACTGTGGGTGGTGTTAGGACCTTCTTAAGGCGGCGACGAAGCTCCGAATTCATCACTGATATCCGAGCCCCAGTGTCCACTAGAGCGACAACATGTGCGTCATCCAGTTTAACGTCTATCAGGTTTCGTCTGGTCTGCAGTGTGGTCAGAGGATTTGGCAGACGGGTCGTTGATGCAGCATCACCTCTGGGAGCTGCATCGTCTAGTTTTCCCGAGGGAGTCGTGCAATCGGCGACGTAGGGCGGCGGAATTGGGGCGAGCGAGACGATTGGCGACGCGACAACGGCGAACGGGACTGGTGACCACGTGGGGATGGCGAACGACGATACGGCATGGGGGGAGCGTCTTCAGCGGTGGTTTGGGGATGCTCGTGGTAGGGCTGAAATCGGCCATGATCCATGTCGGGGTGACGGTTGTTACGGTTGTTTCCATAGGGAGCCTGATACCAATACCACCGGCTATTACAATGGCGGGCCAGGTGTCCAATACGACGGCAGTTAAAGCAAATTGGACGGTCATCAGCAGTCCTCCATTCGGCTGGGTTGCGAGTACGGAAAGGCGGCCTTTGACCTTGGGCGTGCGAAAGTGAGGGACGGCGGTCGATCGGCTGCGAAGGAGCTGCGGCGCACATAGAGTCCAGGTGTCACAGGTGTCCCCGATTCGTCGTCGGCGCGAAGTCGATCGACGGGGTAGACAAGCTGGTTGGTCGTTCCGTACGCAAGCGAGCACAGTGAAAAGAGTCAGAGTCGGGAGTAAACAAAAAACAAGATATTTATCGGCTGATAAATACACACAAGTAAATAAAATACAATAATAAAGAAAACACAAGAGAGACTAACACACCTGAACTTAGTATCACACAATGATGAAGACAATTAAATACGAGCAATTAACAGTACATATACATATGAAACATGGCGCAGATCAAATATACAAGAATAACACCTAACAGCATTTCACTAAACAAAGTTCAAAAGAAATCAACGTTCAAAAGAAAACAAACGATGTCATACGCATTGCCGGGCAGCAGCAGCAAGTCCATAAACCGTGGAAGTCGGTGCACAAAGCTTTCCCGAAGAAGGCTGGCGGTCCGTTCTTGTCGAGGTGGATGCGAATTGCTGAGCTGGGGTTCCCGGGAGTCTAGGTTGGACGTCTTCTCTCAAGCAGGTTGAGCTAACTTGAGGCGAACTACCGTGAGCTTCGTTGCAGACGCTGGTTTGACGTCTCGTACGTCAAGTTCCTCGGAGTTCCGACGTGGCCAGGCGGCCCAGGCGATACTGGACGGCACTAGCCCCCCCAACGGCTTCTCAGCAGCGCATAGGTTCAGCTTCTAGACTAATCAGCAGGGCCCAAAACATGCGCCTAAATAGCCTCTCCTTTCCCTAGTTCCCTAGGTAGGGAAACTGCCGCTAAGTAGCATTCTCCGAATTCAGCTCTCTTAGCTCCCAATAATCTTGGCTGCACTCTCACTATGGACGAATAACCGCAGATTAGCCTCTCTCCCAATGTCAAGGGCCAAGGTTGAGCCCGGTACTACCACGTGGCCGTACGCGCACACTTCGGGGTCCGTACTCGGCGTGACGTGTCTGGAATCGAGATGGCAGCCCGAGCGGCCACGACGCTTTTGACGCCCGTAATTCGGCGTGTCGACGTCGAATGCATTGTACGCTGCACAGTCAGGAGCCCACGTGTTTGCCGCTCGTAATTCGGCGTGTCGATGTCGAATGCATTGTACGCTGCACAGTCAGGAGCCCACGTGTTTGCCGCTCGTAATTCGGCGTGTCGATGTCGAATGCATTATACGCTGCACAGTCAGGAGCCCACGTGTTTGACGCTCGTAATTCGGCGTGTCGATGTCGAATGCATTATACGCTACATAGTCAGGAGCCCACGTGTTTGACGCTCGTAATTCGGCGTGTCGATGTCGAATGCATTATACGCTGCACAGTCAGGAGCCCACGTGTTTGACGCTCGTAATTCGGCGTGTCGTTAATCAGCGTCCAAACCATTCGAAAATATGCCGCTCCGTGACACCAGGCCAGCATTGGAGAGCTCCCGATGAACGATAGCTTGGACTAGTGGCACCATCTGGGAACTATGATCACAAGTACGGCCGCACGTAGAAGCAGGAGACGCAGCATCAAGTTCACGTCGGATGATCTTCTTCACGTGTTCCACGGTGAGCGGCGCCGACGGCTCAGGTACGTCTTCGCAGGACCACGTTGCTGCCGTGTTCGGAAGTCGAGCGAAGTTATTGGCAATGCGTCGACTTTTAGCGGCCTCAAAGCGCTTGCAGTCTTGGATGATGGCATCGATGGTGTCGCATTCCTTGCAGATTAGCAGGTTGAAGGCATCATCTGCTATGACTTTTAACACGTGGCCTACTTTCTCAGACTCCGTCATGCTGTCGTCCGCTTTGCGGCAAAGGGCAAGTACGTCCTGTATATAAGTCAGGTATGACTCTGTCGCTGTCTGCGCACGAGATGCCAGCTCCTTCTTTGCTGCTGCCTTTCTCCCTGTGGACTTGCCGAACAGGGAACGCATCTTTTCCTTGCATGCATCCCAGCTCCCAATTTCCTCTTCATTATTCTTAAACCACACTTTCGCGGTTCCTTTGAGATAAAATAGTATGTTGGCCAACATGATCGTCTCATCCCAGCGATTATTCTTACTTGCACGCTCGTACAGGGATAGCCAGTCCTCGATGTCAACGTTGTCAGTCCCGCAGAATGTGCCTGGGTTCTCTAGCTGAGCCAGGACGACCGTTGTCGTTTGTGCCGCATCGGTGGGCGCAGACACCTCTTCCGCCATCGTGGATAAAGCCAAGCGTCGGCCGCTGCGGAGCTCCGTTGTACCGTGTGGGTGCCCCGCACCTCCACCAAAATGCCACGGGGATATGAGTAGCAAAAGGGATAGGAAAATTATATTTACGCCATATATACAAAGAGAGACGGCTGCAGGCAAGATGACAGAACAACAACACGAGCGCTGCTCCGATCGTCGTCTTCGCCGCCTTTTTGGCGCATTCTTCCATGCTCGGCATAGCGCGTAACAATATCTTTATTGAACTCATTCCGCAACGCAAGACACACGAAAGTCTCTTCATACTCAACATATACAGCAACCCCAAACACAAGAAGCAGAGATTTCTCACGCTCTTTAAACGCGCCCTCAACATCGCCGACAGAAATCCCATCATAATCGGAGGGGACTTCAACGCGCCATATACTGCCTGGGGATACTCTTACGTGTTTCCCAAAGGCAGAGACCTGCGTTCGAGTCGCAGCAGGAGGGCTTAACTCTCATCACCAATCCTAGTACACCCACCCGCGCGGGCACTAGCTCCAGTAAAGACTCAACAACCGATTTAACGTTCACTAGAAACACATCCGCAGCCACCTGGCAGAACACATTAAAGGACCTAGGAAGCGACCACTACATCATCGCGATACACGTTCAGGGCGGCCCACGTAAACCCACGGGAAAACAGCTCAAGCTAGTGGATTGGACTGAGTTCCACAAATCACACGAGAACCACGTCCAAACCATCGACGACATAGAACACTGGACTGACACTCTTAAACAGAATGTTAACAACGCCACACACATTTTACCTCCTGAGGCACAACTCGAAGAGATTGATAGCCGGCTCCTCCACATGTGGGAGGCAAAAGAATCGCTCAAAAAGAGATGGGAGACACAGAAACACAACAGAAACCTCAGGAAACGCATAGCGCTCCTCAATAAGGAGATGGAGATGTATGCAACACAGCTATGCCGACAACATTGGGACGAAACCTGCAATGCAATGGACGGGCAATTAAGTTTAGGTAAAACGTGGCGTTTTCTCAGATTCCTACTCGACCCAGAAGACAACAAATCTGCCCACCGACAAACCATCAACAAACTCATACACGCGTACAAGGGCACAGAGGAGGAATTCCTTAGGGAGGTAGAGCTCAAATACATCTCTCAGGTTCCTCCTCAGCAACACCCAGACTACGCAGGCCAGGCCAACTACCACCCTAGACGAGGAATTCACCGAGGCGGATATCCGCGCCGCCCTGCACAAACTTAACTTCAAATCTGCCCCAGGTCCCGACACCATTACCTACAAGACACTACGTAATCTTGACGACGAGTCAATCACGCAACTCACAGAATACATTAACCAGTGCTGGACCACCGGCAGCTTGCCCCCGCAGTGGAAAAAGGCCCAGGTGATCCACATTCCTAAACCAGGCAAACCACTAAATACTTACAATCTTAGGCCCATCTCCTTAACGTCGTGCATGGGCATATTGATGGAGCACATGTTCCTGGATAGACTAACAAATTACCTAGAGGACAATGACCCATTTCCATACACCATGATCGGCTTCCGCAGGCATCTCTCGACCCAGGATACCATGCTGCAGCTGAAACACCACATCATAGACTGCACAGGCCGCTCCACTAAGGCCATTCTCGGCCTAGATCTTAAGAAGGCCTTTGATAACGTCACACACAGCACCATCCTAAATCAGATCAACACCCTAAACTTGGGCCTTCGCACGTACAATTATATCAGAGCATTTCTAACGGACAGAACAGCCACCATCACCGTAGGAGCGCTCACATCGTCCGAGATAACCATGGGAAGCGTGGGCACCCCGCAGGGTTCCGTGATATCTCCGATGCTGTTCAACCTCGGCCCTCCTAGGCCTTCCGTCACAACTTCAGACAATCCCCGGACTCCATCACACTCTTTATGCCGACGATATCACCCTCTGGGTATGCAAGGGCAGTGAGGGACCCATAGAACAAATATTACAGGAGGCTATTGACACAGTAGAACGGTATCTGCAAGGGACAGGACTATCCTGTTCGGCGGAGAAATCCGAGCTACTCCTATATCGCCCTACACTCAAGGGCCGACCACCCAAACATCACCAAGCACAGACACACGCCGATATAACACTCACGACAAGCGACGGTCACATCATACCAACCGTGGATAAAATTAAGGTGTTAGGACTCATCATCGAGAATAAGGGCACAAACGGCGAGACAGTTCGCAACATTGACGCAAAAGTATCGAACACGATGCCCCTTATAAAACGCATCACCAATAAACACAAAGGCATGAAAGAGGCTAGCATCCTGCTCCTGCGCCTCATCCAATCATTCGTACTCAGCCAGATCACGTATGCGGCAGCCTATCACCGATGGTTCGTCGCAGAAAGAGCAAAACTCAACAGCCTCATTAGGCGAATACATAAACAAACACTAAGATTGCCGCAACACGCCAGCACAGACCTCCTTCTTAAACTGGGATTACACAATACCCTCGAGGAGCTTATCGAGGCACAACAAATATCACAATACGAGCGATTGGCCAAGACTAAGTCAGGCCGCCAGATACTCGAGAATCTCGGCATCTCTTACCACACCCGAACACGGCGACAAACATGACATACCACGCGATATCAGAACTAAACTCACAGTTCCACCGATACCCAAGAACATGCACCCCGAACACAACGAGGGCAGACGCGTCAGTAGCACCAAAGCTATGACTAAGATTTTTGGTCACAACGAGGAAGCGGTATTTGTCGATGCAGCACGCTATCGGGACCGTCACCGCTTTGTAGCTGCGGTCGTAGACCACGCACACCAATGCAAAGCAAGCGCATCAATCGCCACAAGACACGTAGAAACGGCGGAGGAAGTGGCTATCGCGCTGGCGATAGCTCACACCAATGCCTCGTATATCATCAGCGACTCTCAAACGGCCATGCGAAACTACGCCAACGGCAGAATCTCCCCTGAGGCATTGAGGATCCTTAATACAGGCAAAATTTATGAGGCAGACAAATGCGTACAAATCCTCTGGATCCCAGCCCACACACCTCTTGATCAGCCGGAGTTCAGTCCAAACGAGGTGGCGCACAACGTGGTTCGAGGTCTCACGTTCCGAGCCGCATTCGAAGAAGCAGCCACTCGAACGGACACATCCGCGGTGGTGTGGGAATGGGACGATCGGCTCACTAAATTCTGTGACATTACTCAACATTATCGAATGCAAAGGCGTGAGTATCCACCACCTCACCCCAAGCTCAATAGGGAGCGCCCAGTTCGTTCAATGGCGGCAGCTACAAACACGAACATACACGAACCCTGTCATCATGAACCATATATACCCGAATTATATACAACCAATCTATGCCAGTATTGTAACACCAGAGCCACACTAGATCACATCCTATGGGCATGTCCAGCATTAATCAGCAATACTGGGGTCGCGGCCTCTAATGAGGGCCTTCGGGCGCGTTGGGGGACTGCGCTGCTCAGTTCAGGCCTGGACCAGCAACTGTGGGCTATCCAGCAGGCCGAGGATGCTGCCGGGAGACACGGTATCTCCGCTGGCTCCTAGGTGCGAACCCAGCCCAGCAATCTGCCAGAAATAAATAAAGTTCTTCTCTCTATATATTCCTTAAACGCCGATAATTAAAAGTGCAAGTGTGCACACTTATCGCGGCTCCGTACAAACAAAATGCGCCGCAAAACAAACACTTCTAAATGCAACGTAATTTGTTTTACGGTATCGACTCCCGGTTAACAGAACCCCGCGGTGGCTGCAGATATTTTTTAGCGCTGTAGCTCAGACGTATTCATACCGAGGTTTCGGCTTCGTTACGAGTCACTACAGCATTTAATACAAACCGCAAATTTAAAATGCACGGTGATCATCCTGCCGGCGGAACATTTTTGCGTCTAATACTGGGAAAATTTTACGAGTGGTAGTTCGCACGTATTATCTCACTACCAGCGCTATGTATTAGTAGCGACTATAATCTCCACAAACGCAAGCAGATTCAACGCCACTGCAACCGCCATCGGTACCACGCTGTTCAATTTTCAGGGTAACAATGCGTAGAGCAATGATAACGCGCAACGTAAGAAGGATAGCATGCACGGCTACCTACCTTTGGCACGAAAAACACGCGTCCGTCCGTCTTGTGGCGATTTGCCGCGCAGCCGATTGCCACAAGACGGTCCCTTGGTCTCGGGGCAATGTGCCGACTTCCCGATGTTCCCGGACTTCAAAGCATTTCACCTGGCCACAGAGCGCGTTGTCGAGAATGAACTTCGGCACTGCTTTTCACTGTTGTGCGGAACGCCCACAGAATTATATTACACGAGGCTCGGCGACAACATAGACAAAAGATAGAACCATCGACAACATTCGAGAAACTTCGGGTACAGGAACGCGTGTCTTGCGCTCAGAGATAACTGTTAACCTTTGTTAGCGGGTGAAATGTGGTCGCCGGATAAAAACAAAAAGAAGTACGCGTGCCAATAGTGACACGTATACATGTTTATCTTTCACCGGTGGCCGCTAAAGCCCCTATATTTATAAAAGTAGCGCCATCCACTTCCCTCCTCCTCCGTTCCACTATCGCGCTCGGCGCGACCAGCGCGATCGAGGCGCGATATCGACAGTGGCGCCGCCTGCGTCGGGCCTGCCGTGGCAGACGACAGCTAACGCGCTACCAGAGGAAATCCGAGGAAAACTTCGATCGCGCCCTGCGGAGACGTTTTTAAGGCGCAATTTTGCTTCGTCAGTCAGTAACTGGTCTTAATAATGCCGTTTTGGAAGTAGCAACGCGACGATGCGAGACGGCGCAAATATCAAGTGTGCAGCAAGCGTTTGCGCACGCCGGATGGTAAACAAAAAAAGCCTTTTGCCCTCGCCTTGTCGGTTGCGGCAACTTAAGGCGCAGCAGCATGCCATCACAACGAAGTTCTTGTCCATAACACGTTTGATCCGTTTGTGCGTACTGCACTTTCGTCGTACAGGCCCGAGAATGGCAGTCGGAGCGCGCGGGAAAGAAAAAAATGTACAAAAGCGCGACGCGAACTTCCACGTGACACGGATTGGCCAATGGGGGAGCGGAGGAGGCTGGGGCGACAGGAGGCGGCTAAGAGAGGGCGAGGAGGAAGCGCCGGGGTGAGCGCGGTGGCGGCAAGATCTAAGAATGGCGCTACTTTTATAAATATAGGGGCTTTAGTGGCCGCTTTCCACCATCTAACAAATTCTAAACGTTATCGCTCGGCGCAGGACGCGCCTGCATCGGAAGCTTCTCGAACGTTATCGATGCATCTATCCGTCGTCTGCGGTCAACGACGGTCATGTAATCTGATTGTATGAGCATAGAGAAAGGAATTCAACAAGATAAATACCCCTCTATACAAAAAGTAGCGACACTCTCCTCCTCCACCTTCCCTTCTCCTCGTTTCTCCTCTCTTTCGCGCTCCTTTTTCGACCGTTGCGCCGCCTACACCGCTTGTAGCACGTGCACTTGTTTATCTTTCACCGCTGATCAGATTCGACGATCGCCGACTATGTTCGTCACTATCGTGCTCCTCACCAGTCGGTAGACGCTTCTCGGGCGAAAATGGCGATGCAGCGTGATCGTAAACAAACCCAGCCAGCGCCCGGGGGCTCGACGGTCCACGTCATGCCATTAGGCCAATACCGACGCGGCGTCGGCCTCGGACAGAGTGTGCGAGGAGGCGGCGGCATTCTTCAAAGCGTGACGCTACTTTTTATATATAGGGGCTTTACAACAAGAGGGGACACTCCCATAGGGCCCAGCGGCCGAATTTACTGCAGCGTGCCAAGCGGTTCGTGTCGATCACTTACATCACTTCCGGTTTCGGTTTTGGGCGCGCGTATTTTGAACGCAAGCTAGCACGCCGGCTGCGCCCCCCCCCCCCCCCCTTTCCTTTTTTTTTTTTTTTGCTCTTCGTGCAGAATCGGTTTATTATTTAGTAAAAATGATTGCGAACGATCTCGTAAATCGTAAATCGAATCTGTGCCGCGTGCAATTTCACAAAGTAGACGCAAGACCTTTTGTGCAATGAGGAAATATTTATTTTGCTCTATATAAAAGCTCGTTCCGCGCTTTTTGTGCGTTCATCCAACGTTGTGCCACCAGCAGGTAAGGCAGTAGTTCCTGTATGAAGCTCCACCGGACGGTACCAGCTGAAAAAAAAAGTAAATTACAGGCATGTTACATTTGCAAGCACGTAACAGCATGTTACAAGCATGAGTCATTTTGGTATTTAGACATAGGAATACTGCGAGGCGAAACGTGCGAAAGCGGTGAATGGGCATCATTACAAACAAAAGCATTCGCTTTTACATACATGGCGTAGAAAATACCCGACTCATCCCAAACATATATGAAAACATCTGATTTCCAAGTGTTCCCCAATTTCCGGGCATTATTTCCTGCACTTAGGCAGCACAAATACACGAGCGATTTCGCGTTTCCAAAACTTGGCCTCGGGCGACGCGACGGTACGCGACATACACAGAGACGGACGCAACAGGCACTCAAGACAAATGCGTGGGGGCAATGCCTTTTTTTCAGTCCTTTAGAAGAAGTAATTTTCGAATTACAAGTTTGATATGTTCGTCGTTCGCGCGTTCTGCCGGCGCCAACAGCACACCCCATGTTATCACTCTTGGCAATCGCCCATCGCGTTTTCAACAGGCGTGAGTACCGAAAGAAGGTATATGTTGTTGCGGAGCCACAAAAAACGTCACAGACTTGTCCCTCTAAGATTTATTACACGCCAAACTAACTTTATCACCACGGCCGAGCTGCTTATCGCTAACTGCGTCACAGCGCGCTGTGCGGGCAGCGTGCCTCAAAAGTACCCCAGAAAGTAACGAAATTACTTTTTAGTAATGTCTGGCGTCAGAGAAAGCGGCACAAAGTTCTCCTAGCAAGATGCACTAGACTACACACCGCGGCTGAGTTCTCGCTAACTGCGACACGGCGCCCTGTGCGGCCAGTGTGGCTCAAAAACCGAAATAAGTTACAATAGTCCCCTAGAAAGCGTCGGAAACATGTCTCAGCACGATTCATTTACTCAAATTAACTGCACCAGGATGGCCGAGCTGTTTTTCGCTAACTGCGTCTTAAGTCTCGGTCCCGTGCCGTAAGCCTAATTGCGTCGTAGACTCTGAAACAAGATTTCTCATCTTGCCGTAGTCCAATAGTGCAGTGGTGTCTTGTCCCAGTGCAGAAGGAACGCAAGAATACGCCGAGAACCCAATAAACCAGGTTACATTTAAAAAAGAAAAAAAGAATGAGACAGACGGGTCGCCGCGCGCGAGCGCCCAAACGCGCGCGCAGCCATCCTCGCTGGCTTCGGGGAAGTGTCTGGCGGATGACGCATGTATCTGGCGCGTCATTGACCTGTGGCTAGGTAAGGCAAGGAAAATAAGTCGCAAAGCTTAAGTTCATTTATACGCAAAACGTTTTAGTTTTTAATTCTTTGCCGCGATGGTGGATAACAAAGTTTTTCCATCCACCATCGCGGCAAAGAATTAAAAAAAATAAATGAATGCCTGTTAACCTAAGTTCACTTTCTTTTTTTTCGATGCTCGCGGCAGCTAACGTTCGGTGTCAAAAGTATAGCGTGACGTATGGTGACATGTTTCCTGTTGCCAGTTTTTGCCGAGTGTCCCCTCTTGTTGAATTTCTTTCTCTATGGTATGAGCGAGAACTTTCTGGAAGACACGCGGACACCAGGGCACCAGGGCATCTGGAACCTTCGATGACTCACGTATAAAAGCCGACGCGTTTCGCCGCTGATCAGATTTCGACGATCGCCGACCGTGTTCGCGGCTATCGTTGTGCTTTGAGTGTAGCTTTCCTTTGTGGGCACAGGTTCGCCCAATAAAGAATCAGTTTCGTCACACACAGTTTCACGACTGTTTTCTTCACTGTCACAACTACGTGACAATAGTATTACTAGGGAGCCAAGACGTGCATGTATAGGCTCTCTAAATATTACGCTTTCTTTACAGGTGGTTTGATCAAGTCCCACTATGGCGTTTTACGTCGAGAAATATAGTTTCAGGAAAATTTGCCTAGATTGTGGATTTGTTATTATAAAGGAAATGAAGGAATATTAGAAGTTCTTTTCTGTATATCTTTATATTATATCTATTTATAATGCAAATTACACATCAAGGCGAAATTTGCATACTACCCAGAGCACGTCCGGGGGCTTTTTAAGATATTTTGTGTCAGCAGTCACAGTACATTTGGCTTCATTACCACTGGACCAGTCGGCAAGTCTGTGTAACATCTCCGCTGCAATACTGAATTCTGTCGATGCACAAATGCTTAGAAGTAATGGGCTCGATATACTCTGATGTAACGTTGACGCGCGCGCACGCTGGGCACAGCGACGCTACGCTAGCAAAACGCGAGCACTCTATAGTCTGACGCGAGGCGCGACCGACGCGACCAGTGTCTGTCGGCGGCAGCTGGCGGCGGCAGCTGGCGCGAAATCCAGCAAGCTGCATTTCGCGCCGACGACGTTACCCAGACTGCACCGTGTCCGCGTTCCTTACCGCGCGGCGCTCTGCTCTACTGAGCATGTGCTGCTTTGGCTGCGGCCGCTGCGTCGGGATGCGTCGCGATGGACTGTAGGGCAGGCGGATTCGCGCCTGGCGTGGCATCGCCGACGTGACGCCACGAAACGAACACCGGCGCGCGCGCGCGTTGTGAATGTCGGAGCATAACAGAGCCTTAAGCATCGCTTTCCATGTGTGGTATGTAATTTTTCCAGTTCCTTGTCAATATGCTAAAAGGCACCAGTTACGCACCTGCTGGCATTGACCTGTATTTGCACTGTGGTACTTGGTGAACTAGGATAGTGTGGAGCGCCGGAATGCAGAAATGATTAGTCAATCATCTTTCACTGATGTATGCCAATCAGAACAACTGATACGTCAAAGGAAAGTTGTATAAGCGATTTCTCATCGCATTCTTCGCAAGTACTAAGCGTATGTTTGTTAGCCGTTCTTATCACGAATCAACACCCGACGCCACATGTGCGTTATCACCAACTCCATGGTCGCTTCGAGGCTCCCAAACAAGTGGCGTTGGTGAAGAACGCCACCAACTTTCCCTGCCAAAACCGTACACACTCCCAGATGACCTCCAGTGTAGAGGCGGAAAAATGCGACGGGAGTAGCAACAATTACGGATTACTGGCAAAAAAAAAAACTCGCAAAGAAGTTATTGTATTTTACAGTGACGTATACGTAAGTTGTTTTATTTTATAACAACTAATGAATACGTCTTAAACCAACTCTTAGTGACGGCTCTCACCAAAGCTGGCGTGGCAGAATGACGACGTCAACTCTGACCGCCGTTGAGCACTACTGCGCAGTCGTCGTCGCAGCGCAGTCTTCATGACGTCATCGTGCCCAGTTGTGCCAAGCGGCAACGACGACGACAGTGTGACGACAATTGAGAATCGCTACAACTAAATGACCGCCATGGAACGACTACGAAAAAATGACGGCGACACTGTGACGAAGGTGCAATGGTGACGGCTGGAAGATGGCGGCGCGATGGTGAAGATATGACAACGCAGTGGCAGCGACATAATGAAAACGGTGAAAGAATGACGATGACCTTACAACGAAGGCAAGGGTAGGGTGCGAAAACAAGAGATGACAGGCAGACAGGTTAACTAGAATAAGTGTCCGGTTGGCTACTCTGCACAGGGGGATGGGGTAAGCGCAGAAAAGATAAGGAAACAACAGAAGAATAAAAAAGTTGTCGCAGTTTCACCTGAAAGGCGAAGCATCAATTGCGATAGCAAATTTGTAGAGAGCTATACGGAGTAATGATAGTAGCTTTATCAGCTGTATAAACTTGGACATGCAGCAGCACCGGCAACACGCAGAACTGTTGTCGACGCCGTCGGCGTTTTGCCCACGTTCGCACAAAATGCGTGCGGCGTTGGTGACTGTTGCCGGAGCCTCTGATATAAAAAATGTCACAGTTTCACCCTAAGGGCGAAGCAATGAATGCGATAGCAACACAGCAATGTCATACGAAGTAAGGTGAGCGGCTTTGGTAGCAACAACACGCAGAACTGTTGTCGACGCCATCGGCGTTTTGCCCGCGTTAGCTCAAAATGCGTGCGGCGTTGGTGACTGTTGCTGGAGCCTCTCATATAAATAGGCACTTGGTGCCGCAGCTAAACGTCGCGTCCCTTCCTTCCCCCTCCCCCACGGCCTCTCGCGCGTCTGAAGAAGGCGCGTTTGCTCTACATATATGGTGATTGTAAAGGAGGAAAGAGACGCCTACTTCTGCAGCCCTTAAGGGAGCACGGCACAGAACGCGCGTTTGTTCTCCGCCGTGCGTTCACTCCCCGTGAAAGCGCGCGTCCCTCGCGTCCTTTCACTCGCACATACAGCGTTCGGCGGCGCGCGGCGACGATTTCATCTCCATTGACGTCATACGGAACCTCACGGCGACGGCGACGCCGGCGGCAGAAATCTGCTTTGGAGTGTCCATATAATTGCTATCGCAATAAAACAACGAAAAAAAATCACCGCATATCCACGGGGTGAATGATGATGAGTGGGCGAAGCTCCGGAGGGAATCATCGGTAAACCGTGAATATTCCGTGTAATTCGCCCAGTCTCGCCGCACTAAATCGAACGATTGACTTCCACCAATGACACGCGCCATATGTGACGTCATTCCTATTTTATAACAGCGCCCTTCATTATAATTGCACCATGTCCCGCTTAAGGGGACGCTAGCACAAACGCGTTAGAAACGTGCAATACTCTCTAGTAAGGGGGAGAGGCCACAGCGTCTTACGCAGCTGTTTACACATGCCGGAACGTGCACCGCGTTTGCCGACGCCATCACGTGACTGCTGAGAGAGTATAACCCCCGTATTCATATACGCTCCTCGACTTGAACTTGACTTGCCACCGCCTTCAACGCGTTTCGAACGCGCTGCCCAAGGCGGTGGCAAGTCAAGTTCAAGTCGAGGAGCGTTTATGAATACGGGGGTAAGGCGGAGAGGCCACAGCGTCTTACACCAGCTTCTTACACTGGCCGTAACGCGCTAGCACAAACGCGTTAGAAACGCGCAGTCTTTCGTTAATGTTGTGTATTTATTGTCATCGTGGTGCGTGTGTCCATGTGCGCTTCGTGGCGTAGTGGTTAGCGCCGCACGTTCGGAAGCGAGGGGTCCCTGGTTCGATTCCGCGCTACGGACACAACTTTCGGAATTTCTTTTTCCATAAAAAGTTGTCGCAGTTTCACCTGAAAGGCGAAGCATAAATTGCGATAGCAAAATTGTAGAGAGCTATACGGAGTAATGATATTAGCTTTATCAGCTGTATAAACTTGGACATGCAGCAGCACCAGCAACACGCAGAACTGTTGTCGACGCCGTCGGCGTTTTGCCCGCGTTCGCTCAAAATGCGTGCGGCGTTGGTGACTGTTGCCGGAGCCTCGGATGTGCCGCAGCTAAACGTCGCCTCCCTTCCCTCCCCCTCCCCCCCCTCCCCCATGGCCTCTCGCGCGTCGGAAGAAGGCGCGTTTGTTGGCGCTGAGCCGTGCTCCCTCAAGGGCTGCAGAAGATAGCGCCAACCTTTCCCTTTCCCTCAAGAACCACTTATCAGGCGCGTTTGCTCTACATATATGGTGATTGTAAAGGAGGAAAGAGACGCCTACTTCTGCAGCCCTTAAGCGAGCACGGCGCAGAACGCGCGTTTGTTCTCCGCCGTGCGTTCACTCCCCGTGAAAGCGCGCGCCCCTCGCGCCCTTTCACTCGCACATACAGCGTTCGGCGCGCGGCGACGATTTCATCTCCATTGACGTCATACGGAACCTCACGGCGACGGCGACGCCGACGGCAGAAATCTGCTTTTGAGTGTCCATATAATTGCTATCGCAATAAAAGTAGACGTGGCTACCTACTACTACTACATACTACACAGGAGGGACAGACCCCCAAACCCTAAGGAGCTTCGCCCCTAAAAGCCGGCAGATCCTACGCCCTGTGGGAATCGATGTTATGCGAAGCAATGTGCGTGGAGCCTTCCAAGTTAACGAAATGACCACGAGAGCAAGAAAACGGAGGCGGCTGTTTCATAACCTACATGGCACGCATGACCTTAAGGTGAAAGCCGCAGTCATGCGCATGACTATGACTTCGACCATCAACCTTTAGCCTTTTCCTTCACTTAGTGCCACATCCGAACCAATTTCATTGCTTTTTGAGTGTTAATCTTTTTTCGCTGAGTCATTATCCTTTTTTGCTGCGACATGGTCATGGCCATGGCTTCTACCACTATCCCTTACTGTTTCCTTCACTTAGTACCGAAGTGCGAATCAATTTCAGTGGTTCTTGAGTGTTAATCTATTTTCCCTGAGTCATTGTCATTCTTACTGTGTCTTGCTCATGACCATGACTTCTACCATCATTCTATAGTGTATCCTTGATTTAGTACCCACGTCCGAACCCATTTGAGTGCTTTTTTCTCAGTATTAATCATTTTCGCTGCGTCATTGTCATTTTGGTGGCTGTTTCATAACCTACATGACATGCATGTCATGACCTATCATTTATGTTCGTCATGCACTCTTGTCATAATATGCCAATTTCGGTACCTACCATGTTAAAGAAACGACCATGAAAGCACCAAGACCTAGGCCACTAGATAGATAGATATATAGATAGATATTGTTAAAGTGGCAAATGTTCGCCAAGAAATGCTTCGCATTTTAAAAAAAAATCACCGCATATCCACGAAGTGAATGATGATGAGTGGGCGAAGCGCCGGGGATCATTCGGGTAAACCACAGCTACGGACGAGAGAGAAATAGAGCGCGCGTCGGGAACGAACGCCCTTGTGCAATGCAGCGCCATTAGCTACGGACGAGAGAGAAAAACGCCGGAAGCATTCTCCGGAAGCCGGAAGCTGGCTTCCGGAACCGTAAGCGGAACCGGAAGTGGAAACGGAAGTCGTCTTCCGGTTCCGGCTTCCGGAAGCCGGAGCTTGGCGTACATATACTATACATATACATATATATGTATATATGCGTATACATACATAGCGGTCTCCAAGCCAACCAGAGCTACGGACTATGAGGGACAAGGCTCGGCCCTAAGGTGCTTCGCCCCTAAAACGTCATGGTAGGCAAGCGGTTCGTGCTTGCGCTCGGCACGCGCTCCGCACAAGCGAGTGCCGAGCGTTCGCGGAGCTCCCCGTTCGTCGTCGTCTTCCACAGCTGGCTGCATTGCCGCTCATCATTCCAGCGTAGAATTTCACTTTTATTCTCTTTATGTTGGTCGCTTTATGTTGGTCGCTATTCTCTTTATGCGGGTCGCTTTACGTTGAAAACCATCTGCGTCGGGGCCACAGTCCGCCGGCCGCTGTTTTTTCGCGGCTTAGTGATGCATGACGCCGCACAAACGTCAATTCGCTCGCGCTCGTCCTGTCTTCTTCCGCCTCCGTCCGTGTCTTCTTCGCGCTTATATCAAGAATTCGCTCGCTGCCACGCTTCTTCACTTACGCGTTTTGACAGCGAGTTTCCGCGGTCATCGAGTAAAATCTGTGAATGTTTGCTTGTGCGCGCGTTACACCATGCTTGTTCATTGAGTTAGTATGCCTATGTTTACAAGTTTATACGGCCGATAAAACTACTACGCTTACTTGCTATAGCTGTTCACTAATGTGCTATCGCAATCGATTCTTCACCTTTCGGCCGAAACTGCGACTTTATTGGGCGTGCCTGTGCCAATAAAAGCAACCGACACTTGGAGCACAACGATAGCGGTGAGCACAGTCGACTATCGTCAAAATCTGATACGCAAATTTGACGCGTTGTCTGCTTATACATGGTACAGTGAACTTTCCAGCGTAAAATATGGTGCTCGTGTAAGTTGTTGAATGTACACCAGAGTAAAGTCCAGGTTCTTCTTTACCACTCTTCAACTTGGGCGTCCGAGACGCACCACCAGAGCCGGTTTACGCAAGTAGAGGATGTACTGCCGTTAACGATAGCGGCGACTGGTTCGCTGGATGCTTCTGCTCGATCGAAGTAGACACAGATGACAAGAGAAAAGAAAAAGTTTCTATTTACAATTATTTACAAGAACTTACAAGTACAGAAACACATACAAGGCGGAACTGGTACACATAGGGCGACCCTATATCGACATAGTCGATGGTGCATAGCACCGTAGTTTGTCCAGAACCGCTTGGTCGGGGCAACGGGGCCACGCTTTCAACCCTTCGGTGCCCCGTCCCAAGCATTTACCACCCAATCGCCACCGAGTGGCTATGAGTGGTCCGCCGACGCACCAATCAGGAATCCTGTACCAGGATCGTCTTGTTCGCCGGCACTTCCGGTATTGCGCTTCTCCCTCTCCCTCAAAACAATATACAAATAAAAACAACGCTCCAAGAGGGGGGGGGGGTGACAGCTGCATAGCATGTGTGCTCCCTGGCAAAGCCACAGCACCCAGCACAATGGGTAAAATAAAATCTAAAGAACAGGCAGCACCTGGAAGCTGCCGCGATTGACCTTTGCTGTGGCCCCTTCTTCGCTCGTACCTATACGAAAAACCGATACCGTAGTAGCTACAGGTCCTTTGTCAATGAAAGCTCTGTTCAGTAAATGCTTGCTCAGAGAGGCCCTTCACGATGGTCAATTGGCAACGGTCTCCGAAACGCCATGCATGTACGGCTACAATGGGAAAGGTGCCGGAGTACTGCATTCACCCTTTCGGTGCCGACTACACGCCCGGCACGCGCCCATCAGGAGCCAGCGTCAGTCACGGACATCTAAAGCTTTTGTTGTCAGGGCGACTGCACAGGATGTACGAGACGAAGCACCGATGTTCCCTCTTCTTTAGGTCAGCTTTGTGTACTCTTGGGTGCCACCGGCGTCGTCACGCACCCTCTACGTTTGCTCAGTGCCCGCCGGCTCAACGCGCCCCTCCGCGTGTCAGGTATAATCGGCATGTCATGAGCTGTGCCTCGACCTAATCTCGGCGCCGTCGCCGCGATGGGCGCCCACCACTGGCACTTAATCCTCCCATTGTATTTCGCTGGTCAAGCAACGACCATTGACCAAATGCTAGCCTTTTCGTTCCACGAGACCAGGTTGAAGAAAAGCAACCATCTTAAGCCCTCCGAGCAGCAATTAAAGAACTAAATAGCGCTTCTATAGCAGCAGACTTACCACCAGTATTCCCATCGCGCACAGAATTCATTACACGAGGCTTGGCCGAACACATAGACAACAGAGACAACCATCGATAACATTCGAGAAACTTCTGGTGGAGAAAGGCACACTTTGCACCTAGCAATAACCGTCAAAATTTGTTAACCGTTAAAATGCACTCACCGGGCAAAAATAAAGAATTATTCGTGGCAATAATATTACTACGGAGCCAAAGCCTGTATCTATCAGCTCCCTAAGTATTACGTTTTCTTTACATGCGGTTTTAGAAAGCGACCCTCGATGCTGGTTAAACTGATAGACGTTTTGCGTCGAAACATGTAGTTTCGGCATATTTCTCTAGCTTGTGCAATTGTTATTCTAAAGGATAGCAAGGAATATTAGAAGTTGTTTTCTATAAATTTTTTCATTATAGTTTTTTCATAATGCAAATTACACATGAAGGCGAAATTTGCAGCCTAACCAGAGCAAGTCCGGGAGCTATTTAAGATATCGTTCGTCAGCAGTCAGCGTATATTTCGCTCCATTGGTATCGGTCATTGGTTGCTGTTGATGCGTAATTCTCTCGATGCGCAATGTTTAGAAATATGCATCACTTTCCGTGTTCATACATGAAAGCGATGCTGAATAAGCGTCTTATCGCATTCTTCACGAGTACTGAGAGTCTGTTTGTTAGCAGTTCTCATCATGATTCGACACCAGACGCCCCCTTCACGTTATCGCCGACTCCATGGTCATATGGTTGCTTCGGAGTGTCACGCAGGCGGCGTTGCAGAACAACTTCACCAGCTTTTACTGCCACAGCCGTGGAATCACCTAGATGACCTCCAACGTGGAGGTGGCAAAATGCGACGGGAGAAGCAACAATTACGAATTAACGACAAAAAGAAAAACTCGCAATGAAGTTACTGTGTTTTACAGTGAGGTATAAGGTAATTTTTATTTTATAACAACTAATTATTCCGTTTTAAACCATCTCTTAGTGACGAATCCCACACAAGCTGTCGCGGCAGCATCACAGCGTCAACAATATGTGGATGCCAGCGTTACTGCTGTGGTCAACGGCACAGGTATAACCCTGTACTATGTGAAGGATGGTACGTTGACTGGCAGGAGCGGTTGAACGGTGGCTAACGGCAGGAGCGGTGGCCGCGCGGCGACCGCGACGAGCCGAGTCGCTGGAGAATGGAGGCCCGTGGGGTGAAGTCACACAGAAGGCGCCGCAAGCGCCCAACGGCTAAAGTTCCTATATAAGAAAAGTACCGCCATCTACTCTTTCCTCCGCCGCCTCCTCTCCTAAAGCGCTTGCTTTTTTCTTTACTTTTTGCTTGCGAAAGCCAAGTCGACGGTGGCGCGCCTAGAGAGTCCACGTTGAAGCTTTCAGGCCGGGCGCGCGCCGCCGCCGCCGCTGGCGACTGCGGCTGCGCAGAGGACTTTCAACATGGCTCTGAGACGGAAAAAAAAGAAAATATAAAGAAGTGAAAAGCGCGCGCTATCATCGTCCAATCGGAGATGCAGGAGAGAGAGAAGCGGCGTTTATCAAAGGATGGCGGTACTTTTCTTATATAGGGACTTTACCAACGGCTAAAAGACCTGTATATAAAAAGTCGCGCCAACCACTTTCCTCCCCCTCCGTTCCACTGTCGCGCTCGGCACGGCCAGCGCGATGAAGGCGCGATCTCGACAGTGGCGCCGCTCATGTCGACCCTGCCGTAGCAGATGATGGCTAACGAGCTACAAGAGGAAATCCACGGAAAACTTCGATCGCGCCTTGCGGACAAGTTTTTGAAGCGCGATTCTGCTTCGTCAGTCAGTAACTGGCCTTAAAATGCCGTTTTGGAAGTAGCAACGTGGCGATGCGACACTGTGCAAACACCAAGAGTGAAACAAGCGTTTGCGCTCGACGGATGGTAAACAAAAAAAGCCTTTTGCCCTTATCTTGTCGGTTGCGGCAGCTGATGCCGCTGCAACCTGCCATCACAACGAATTTCTTGTCACAAACACGTTTGATCCGTTTGTGCGTACAGCACTTTCGTCCCACAGGCCCGAGAATGGCGGTCGGAGCTCGCTGGAAAGAAAAAAAATATATACAAAGGCGAGATTGCTTCCACGTGACATGGATTGGCCAATGGGGGAATGGAGCAGGCTGGGGCGACAGGAGGCGGCGAGGAGGAAACGCCGGGTGAGCGCGGTGGCGGCAAGATCTAAGAATCTCGCTACTTTTTATATAGAGAGTTTACCAACGCCAGGAGCGGTGACCGCGCGGCGACCGCGGCCAGTCGAGTTGCTGGAGAATCGAGGGCCGTTGTGTGACGTCACAGTGCGGCCACGGCTCAAAGTGCGGCGACGGCGAACAGACGAAAACCTGGCGTAATGTAGCTATCGCTAAAAAAGGGAAGTGGAGAAGAGGAATTGAGCACTTCAAAAGTAATGAAAGCACTGCCAAGAACTTCAATATGGCACCGACTTGCTGAAAAAAACGAAGCACCTTTCCCAAGCGATCGAAGAACTTTCATAGTTTTTTACTATTTAGTTTAGAAGGTTTCTCAAAATAGCACACTATCCAGATCTCGTTGAATTCGCAAATTAATTCGCATACGCAAATTAATTACTCGCTTATATTTCACTCCCTTTTCAGGAGTAAAACGCCTCCATCTCGGAGAGAGTAGAGCAACTCCCCCGGACAGAGTATTAGTACTCCTCCTCAACAGAGTGCTATAACTCCTTCCGAAGTACGAATACTCCACCCCACAAGAGTATTAGTACTCCCTCGAACCGAGTGCTTCTACTCCCCCAAACAAAGTGCTTCTATTCCTCCAAACGGAGTGCTTGTACTTCTCCTAATAGAGTGCTTATACTCCTTCACACAGAGTGCTGGTACTCTTCCCAGTTGTGTGAAAGCACTCTCTAAGCAGTGCCATGGTCACATCAGAGGCGATTCACAACACTTACATGTCGGGGATAATTGATTCCTTCATAAGGAGCTCCGGCCCTCATGCTTGGTGAATTGGATTTGATGTTTAGTCGCCGAGTCATTTGAATGAAACATATTTTTCTTAAAAGGTCAACATTTTTATTGATCAAACAGTCACAAGGCAAACTGAGTAAAATTTTGGAAAACACACAGATACAGATAAAATCTGATTACACGGATTTCTGTGAACTTTACAACACATCTTCCAATAATAAACATTTTCTTCAACATTTCATCGCTAATGTAGTGAGAAATATTTTTATTTTCAATTGGCAACATTTAAAAAAATGAAAGTACACAATGTAAAATGAAACAAACAACAAACAGGCGCAAACTCTCGAAGTATTGGCACTACGATTAAAGAGAAAGATGCACCACATGCACCAGAAAACGCATTTCAAGCACTAAATTCGTGCACTTATATACCGTAGGTTATCAGATGAGCTGCTAAGCATGAGGCTGGTATATTAATTTGAGCAGGAAAAGTTTTTTCATACGCAAATTACTTTCAAGACAGCAGCTCATTTGATAACATCCTATGTAGAGTATGGATGCTCCTGACTGAGAGTATACAGTATATTTAGAAATGTGTTGTATATTTTCGTCTAAAGCCACACCATCTAGTTTTGGTTATAATATTTCACATAGTTATTCATGCATGGGCTGCACCCCCTTTTTTCTAAACTCGCGTCTTGCCGTGGTTGTCCAACACTATATCCGCTTGGTGTCAAGGCAGTACTGTGGCGTATCATAGCTCCCTTTCGGTTGGATCCAAAGCTGGTAGTATTTTGGCAGAAAGCTCGACTTCACTCTTGGCGTTCTCATGCAAGTAATTTCCTGGTGCTGTCGGGATCGTGCCATCGCGCTTTCTCACGCACTGTATTTCGTAGACAGCTATTGCCACAGTGCACTGACGCATTTCACAACTATTGTGGTATTCTTGTTGTCTATTGTATAATTTTCTTTCTCATAAGACATCACGTGATAGTTCGTTCATTTCGTACAGATGCATATTCTAATGATCTGATAAGGGAAGTGGGGTATTTTTTCTTGTAAAACAATCTCTTCTGTTTAATTACTAATACATGGCACGTGTTCGTAGCCAAACACAAAGGTGCAATGCAAGGAAGCAAAGAAAAAGAAAAGGCCACACCAGCAAAGAACACCACTTCATGCATTTATCTTCGTTCTAGCAGTGCCATTTTGGTATCAATGATGACAATGGAGGCTGGCTGGTACATCTTGCTTTGCGATTTCTTTTCTGCTGAATGCTTCTATAATTTCCTGTGCTACTTGGCCGTGATACAGGCTAAAGCACATGCACCATCTCCTGCTACATTAGTGCACTGTCAAATGCGAGTACATACTCATTGGTGTTCGTTGTGGCACTTGTTAACATACCTTATGGTCTGCCCAATGCAGATGCGAAAGGAATCTGACAGTCACATGCGCATGTAAAAACATTAGAAACTTTCAGCTTTGTGTGACATACCGTCTTTTGAAAGTTTTCATACCATTTAGTTACATGGTACACCCAGCATAGCCACATTTTAGTTTTCTGGTCCAAATTGCATGGCAACACATTTTGATGCTTTGGAGTGCTCTCCTCTGCACCATGTGGAATCGTGCTGAGCTGGCTCCTTGACACCATTTTGTCCTTGCAGCTGCCTTCTTGAGTTTTATAAAACGGGTGCCTGAAAAACATTGTGCGCGCAAATGAACATGAGGAAATATTGTGAAACCATCTAAAAACAGTCAAGGAAAAAGGTCATGGCCCTAAGAAGCCTTAGCACTAAGTATTTGTAATGTAATGCAAGTGAAACATGTAAATGACTGTAATAGTCAACTTCCAAACAAATTTCAATTTTTTGACTTAGGGAAAGAAAAAAGAAAACTCGCC
Organism: Dermacentor silvarum; assembly: GCF_013339745.2. Taxonomy (NCBI): domain Eukaryota; kingdom Metazoa; phylum Arthropoda; class Arachnida; order Ixodida; family Ixodidae; genus Dermacentor; species Dermacentor silvarum. Next base: position 42,122,566 of record NC_051162.1, on the reverse strand, counting down.
GTCAGGCCTCAGTCCAGCACCAGTGTTACAAAAATTCGGAAAAATAATATATTGGTCATTGTTGGCACATTTCGTAAATGCATCCCCTCCTCTAGGGGAGAGAGGAGTGGTAGTATTGCCTGCGTCTCATTTCTGAAGTTATGAATATATATAATTCCTGAAGAGAATTTGGGCTCTTTTACTTATCTAAAACAAAAGAAATCAGCCGCCAAAGTTAAAGGAACATGGCTAGTGGAGTTAAGAAAAGTACAAAAACTACACTCGGCATACAGAAGTGGCCAACAATAACGCAAATGTGGTGATAGAAGAATGACGGGACTTGACATGAAAAGGAGGTAAACCACCTTTAAAGAAACCCGTCAAACTTATGAGACCGAATTCTGCACGCTCTGCTTATGCTGCACTGGAAGTTGATTACGATATGAAGTGCTCAAATCTGCAGTCATTTAACTGAACAGTGAAGCATGTAGTTTTTATGTAACCTGCCGAAAAGCAAAGAGTGCAAAGCTGTATGACGAATTCAGATCTGTCACAAACACCTCTTGTGACACATCCTAGGCACGTGCCCACTGTGCCACCCCCCCCCCCTTTCTGGTTATGACACTGCTCAAGCCATAATTTGAGGATCATATTTGCAGCAGGTATGACAATATGGTCATCTAGTACAATGGATATTACTGGGTGTGATTATAAGAAGGGGTAGCAAGGCCTGTCATGGCAAGCTTACCCACATTTCAAGAATGACAAGAAACAGTTCACTGCGGCCTGTATCTAAGCTTTCTAAAAGCATGAACTTATTTCCATTTATGAGGTACGCAGTGGGGTTCATTTTTGACGGACTCGACTCTTGCTGCAGTTTGAAATCTAGCATTTTACATACTTGAGGGCATGTAAAAGCTTCAGTTAGACCAACGTTATTAGTTAATTAGACCAACTTATAGTTTGTGCATGACAAACGACTGGCAAACTGCAAGGTAACATTTTACTTTGATACTTCATTTCTCCACGAAAAATAACAAGATGGTAAATACATTTCAGTCATCCTGCAATAGGAAAATGCACAGCTTACGCTTGGATGCCACAGAAGAAGGTTGATTTAGCCGTTCATACGACATAATTTTTAAGTGCCAACTCATACTAGCAAATGCACAGGCATATCGAAAACAATAAACGTGGAGATCGAGCCAATAGCAATAATGTAGAACGTTCCTGTTACTGTAATGCTACAACATTAGCCATTGTATTCGATTCCAGTGCATAACTCGCCGCTTGACCAGTCACCGAGTCCTTGCACAACGCGCCTGTTCACATTCGCACAGTGCTCGGAAACCGCAACACGAGACACAAAATCAGACATAAATTCATACCAATTTAAGACATTGGCAAAAAAAGGTGTCTTATTCAGCCCTAAGCAACAATTCCCAATGCGTATTCAGGCAGTTTAACATTACGCGCCAAACTGACCTCACGCAGCGCGCAGCTGTATGCCTGCGGCAACTTTCTAACAGGCGCTAGTGCTGCACGTAACTTCAATGGCCGCAGATTACCCATGGGCGAAACACACTGTCAAGCGCGTGCCTTAATACAACGAAAGCATGCCGCGAACAAGCTGACGCCTTTTGGTATGTAATTCCTTATTTAAACAGCGATCCGCACACCGTATACTGCAAAACTGTATAAATTCACACCCATAAAACACACGCTAAGCACGCTCGGCATTGGCACAGTATCATGGGCTGGTGAAGAAACCTTATGCGACGCCGCGCCTCACTTACTATTGAACACACCGTGCTTCACTGAGCGTTTGCGATTTTGAAAGCTCTTACGGATTGCGGCAAGTGATAAAATCACATGCAGTCATCGTGACGACTGGCTTTTTCTATTGACATCGAACGACCCAGCACGCATACCTAGTCCGTTGGCAATCGCGGCGGCTTAACAGGCTTAACTTCGCGATCACTGCCTGGTGATAGCATGTCATATACGCAGAATGTGCCACGTAAGTTAGAAATCACTTACCGTGGAGTATTTGTTGTTCAATCCAACGAACGATGAACGACTGTCCTCTTTTCGTGACGGTGAAACGTGGCTGACACAAGAGTTTTCTTGGATGGCCTTGGCACGCGCCACCTGCCCGGGCCTGCCGCTGAATGGATCGCCTTTCTCTGGCGCTGTGTTGTTCCGCGATGTTGTGCGGGCGCGCGGTGGGGCGACTCCGAAACAAAAAGTAGTGCGGTGATCTCCGCACCAGTTTGCGCGCTGTATGCCTCTTCTCTTACAAGAAAAACGATGCGCTCTTTGCTCTGCCTGCGTGAGCGATACATCGCCATGTTTCCGACCGGCCTCATGCAGTTTAAGCAGCAGCATATGCTACGTTTTCCTCTCTGTTGCCGCGAGAGTGGAACGGCCATTATACTCTCTCTCAGATGGGCGGAGTGAAAATAACATTTCACACTCTCGATGCGGATAGAGTGAACAATGCATTTCATTCTCCCCGACATTTTGCGAGAGTAAAACAATACTTTGAAGAGTAAATCGGCCCCTTTACTCCTGCGATACTCTCCCTAGTTTTTAGAGTGAATAGCAGGGAAATTCTTTTCCCAGACATGTAAAAATCTTGTTGCGCTGAATTTTAACTTATGTGATTATTTATCTACACATTATTTATCTGCTGTTGTTTACATTTCTTCAGAGCTGAACTGCTTTTTTGTCGTAAATGGTTGACTAGCATCAATGTTGTCCAACAGATAGTGATCGCATTTCGAAGCCTTAGTTTTCCACCACATTGCCCTCCTGCATGAAAGTTTCGCTTCAGAAGGCCACTTCTAACTGTCATGAAGCCGTGAAACTTAGCTGTCCGTACCATTAGGTGAAATTCCCTTTAATACATTGGCCAATGTTTGCGATAAGCAACTTCCTGATTGCACAACTAGAGAAACTTACACTTCCCACTGATCTTCTGTTGCCTCGATAATTACACGTGCTTTGGGTTACATTTGCTTGAACACTTAGGCATGCTGATATCCGCAATGTCTCGTGCGCCGCATTTGGTGACATGTCTATCAAATTTTTATTCTGCGAATTAACCCAGGTGGTAAGCGTTCTCTAGCTTTTGCTCGGAGAAACTTAAGACAAAAATTCTGAGACATGCATTTGCATCTGGAAAGGTTTTACAGACTGACTAGTGTGCTGAAGAGCAGGTTTGCTCGCGACAGGTTGTGTCGGCGGAATCATACTTTTTTCTTGGATGCACACTCTCACTCCTAAAAATATTGCTACACGCGTGTGGTATTTGATTGTTTGACCGAGGCGCGCGGGCGCCATCACTCGAGAAAAGAAGAGGAAGAACGAGCTGGGCTCGCGCTGTGAACCTAACCGGTCAGCGCTGCAACCGCTGTTGTTAATATAACCTGTAATAGTTACCCGTCTTTCTGACTCGTAATTCGCGTAACATCGTGGTGGAGGTGGAACGTTCCCCGTCCTCGCCACGCAGCTCCGAAGCGGCAGCACCGTCGTCTTCTCAGCCATGGCTTCCGATGGAAACACCCCGTCGCCACCTACACCTGCGACGCCCACCACAACGTACTTTACGGTTCCTAGTCTCCGTGATCCTGGGACATTCTCCGCCCAAAATGGCGTTGACGTCGGCGACTGGCTCAGCATGTATGAGCGTGTTAGCCGAAGCCACCACTGGGACCCTACCATCATGCTTGCCAATGTGATATTTATCTCGACGGGACACCGCTTGTCTGGTTTCGCACCCATGAGGTTGAGATATCCAGCTGGGACACTTTCAAAGAGAGGCTTCGGGACCTCTTTGGCAACCCGTCAGGTGCCAACAGGCTGCGCGAAAGGAGCTTGCTACCCGTGTCCAGTCGGCGACAGAATCGTATGTCGCCTACATACAGGAAGTACTCGCGCTTTGCCGGAAAGTCGACGAGCACATGACCGAGGTTGACAAGGTGGGCCATATCCTAAAAGGCATCGCGGACGACGCCTTCAATTTGCTCGTCTATAACGACGTCTCTACTGTCGACGCCATCGTCAAAGAATGCCGCCGCTTCGAGGTAGCCAAAAGCGGCCGCGTCGTCCCACAGTTTTCCCGGCTCCCACACACCCCTGCCACGTCCTCTTGCTCCGCTCTTCCTGCCACACGACCTTTTCAAGAGAACGTCACTCGTATCGTTCGCCTTGAGATTGAAGCGGCGAGTCCGACCCCCTTCATCCACGACCCCTCGACGGTACCTTTGACCCAGCGGCCCCTACTATTTCCGTTATACAAGCAGTTGTGCGGCAAGAAATTGCAAACGTTGGCATGCCTACCGCCTGCTCTGTCTCCTGACCTGATTCGGCATCCATTCCCATGGCCACATCCTTCAACGACCAGTATTTCGCTCCCCGACCACGCAATCCTGCTGAATGGCGTACCCCCGACGACAAACCGATCTGCTTCCGCTGCCACCGAGTTGGTCACGTATCCCGCCACTGCCGCAGCACCTGGATTCCGCCATACTGGAGCTCATTCCCTGCTCCTCGCCCATACGCCGACGCTCGCCGTTACTCACCTCGCCGTCCGTACTCTACTTCTGATGCCCCTGACAGCCTCTCCTCCGGGCGATCGCCGTCGCCCCAACGCCGTCGCTCCCCGTCATCCCAACCTCGCCGCTTTTCCTCGCCAAAATGCCGGACGGAAAACTAGGTCATGCAGCTCTTGGAGGTAGTCCTGCATCCCGTCCGTCCTGTACAAATCCTCCGCTGACGCTCCTCACGAACGCGAAACTAATTGACGTAGACGTGGATGGTGTTCCATTCAAGGCATTGGTTGATACTGGAGCCCAAGTGTTCATAATCAGCGCTAATCTTTGTCGTCGCCTCAAAAAAGTTCTTACGCCTGCCATCACTCGGGCCGTACGCGTCGCCAATGGCGCCACTGTTGCCGTCAGTGGTATGTGCACTGCGCGCGTAGGAATTGCTGGCCGCCACGTTCCAGTCCTGTTCACCGTGCTGACCAGTTGCCGTCACGACCTCATCTTCGGGCTCGACTTTCTGACGACGCATTCTGCCCTCATCGACTGTTCCACGGGTACGCTGTGCCTCGAGCTTCCTCTTGTTTCCGATGTTCGCCCCGAACAACCGAACACCCTCTGCACTACAGCGTTTGTTCGGTTACCTCCAAAAGCCCTAACCTTCGTCGAATTGGCCTCAACGGCAACCGTGCCTGATGGCGACTATGTCGTTGCACCTATTCGTGACGTCCTCCTGGCGCGCGACGTCTCTGTGTCACTCTCCATCGTTACCCTTGTCGCTAATCGGATGTGTCTCCCCGTCATCAATTTTGGCTTGACGAAGCAAGTGTTACCTGAAGGCATAGTGGTGGCCACGCTCCGGTCTGTGACAGACGACAACTTCACTGCTTTTGCAGCCGACGCGTCTCCAGATCCTCCTGATTACCCACAGGATGCCTTGAACCTCGCCGGCCCATTACGTCCCATGGTCGCTCCGGACCTCGCCCCTCACCAAGCAGCCGCCCTATATCACCTTTTGTTGTCCTACCGCGACATATTGGACACTGAAAATCGCCCACTCAATTGGTCAGACGTCCCTTGTTCAGCATCGGATAAACACTGGTGATGCTGTTCCCATTCACCGCCGACCGTATCTCGTGTCCACGGCAGAGCGGCAAGTTATTCAGCAGGAAGTAAACAAGATGCTCGCCAAAGGCATTGTTGAGCCCTCGTCGAGTCCTTGGGCGTCGCCGGTCGTGCTCGTCAAAAAGAAAGATGGCACGTGGCGTTTCTGCGTTGATTACCGCCACCTAAACCGAATCACTAAGAAGGACGTTTACCCTTTACCACGAATTGACGACGCTCTTGATTGTCTTCACGGTGCCAAATACTTTTCGTCCATTGACCTTCGATCTGGTTATTGGCAGATTTCCGTCGATGAGCAAGACCAAGAAAAGACCGCTTTCGTCACTCCAGATGGCCTCTACCAATTTAAGGTTATGCCGTTCGGTTTATGCAATGCCCCTGCCACGTTCGAACGGATGATGGACTCTCTGCTTCAAGGTTTCAAATGGTCAACTTGCCTTTGTTACCTCGACGACGCCCTTGTGTTTTCTCCTACATTTGAGACGCACCTTGAGCGCGTTGCAGCCATCCTTGACGTCTTCCGCAAGGCTGGGTTCCAATTAAACTCATCGAAGTGCCACTTCGAACGCCGACAGATTACAGTGCTCGGCCGTCTCGTCGATGCTTCCGGAGTACAACCCGACCCGGAGAAGGTTCGAGCAGTAACGGCTTTCCCTGTACCTCAGTCTCTCAAAGACGTCCGGAGTTTTGTGGGGCTCTGTTCTTATTTCAGACGGTTCGTGAAAGATTTCGCAGCAATCGCTCAACCCCTCACTGAACTTATGAAGAAAGACGTGCCTTTTACGTGGGGTTCCCCTCAGGCTGCCGCATTTTCACGCCTTATCACGATTCTGACTAATCCACCGATCTTGGCCCACTTTGACCCGTCCGCACCAACAGAGGTCCGAACCGATGCCAGTGGTTATGGGATCGGCGCCGTCTTAGCGCAACGCCAACACGGACACGACCGCGTTATAGCCTACGCTAGTCGACTCCTGACAACTGCAGAGCGCAAATATTCGATTACCGAGCGCGAATGTCTTGCTCTCGTCTGGGCTGTTTCAAAGTTCCGCCCATATTTATATGGCAAGCCCTTCTCAGTAATCACAGACCATCATGCGCTGTGTTGGCTTTCGTCGCTGAAGGATCCTACTGGCCGGCTCGGTCGTTTAGCTCTCCGACTACAAGAATATCCTTACACAGTGACGTACAAGTCGGGACGCCAACACCAGGACGCAGATTGCCTCTCTCGCTACCCATTTGAAGACCCGACCTCTACGTCTGAGCCTGACACCGACGCCTGCGTTCTCTCTGTTTTTCCACTGGTCCATGTCGCCGACGAGCAGCGCTGTGACCCGTCCTTGCGTGTCATCATTGACCGCCTGGAATCTCCACTTGCCGACAGTTCCCTTCGCTTATTCACACTTCAAGATGGCGTACTCTACCGCCACAACGTTCACCCCGACGGCCCAGCATTACTCCTTGTGATCCCTAAACACCTTCGCTCGGCTGTTCTCCACGAACTTCACGACCTCCCCACTGCCGGTAACCTCGGTGTGTCACGTACCTACGACCGGATCTGCCGACGCTTCTTTTGGCCTGGGCTTGCTCGCTCCGTTCGAAGATACGTAGCTGCGTGTGATAAATGCCAGCTACGCAAGACACCATCGACGCTAGCTGCTGGGTACCTACAACCAATCGACATTCCTGCGGAGCCATTCTTTCGGGTTGGTTTAGATTTACTTGGTCCCTTTCCTCTTTCTACCTCTGGGAACAGGTGGATCGCTGTGGCCACAGATTACGCCACGCGCTACGCCATCACCCGAGCGCTCCCTACAAGCTGCGCCACAGATGTTGCCGATTTTCATTTACGCGACGTGATTTTATTACATGGAGCTCCGCGACAACTTCTCACAGACCGTGGCCGGACATTCCTGTCAAAAGTTATCGCGGACATCCTGCAGTCCTGTGCCACGAGGCACAAGCTATCCACGTCATACCCTCCGCAAACAAATGGCCTCACGGAGCGGCTTAATCGCACTCTCACAGACATGCTCGCGAAGTATGTCTCTTCAGACCACACAGACTGGGACCTCACTCTGCCGCGGGGTCAGTGCCTTTTGGCACTGACCCCACGTGCCAAAAGCCGGGCCGCCACAGCCGAACAAGCGTCAAGTTTCTGCACTGAATGGCAGACTTGTAACCCATCCAACTCCTGATGAGCAAATGTTTCAGTGTAGAAAACGGCGCCATCTGTCAGCGCGACCTATTATGATCGTGCAGTGGCTTCTTTGCCCTACACAACAATACCAAAGTAAGGCACGTTGGTAGTACGGCCTGCAAATATATAAGCGGCAACATCGTTACGTTCTGGTGACGGTGAAAAACACAATAGCAAAACTGTGAATCGCGACACCAAAATTTTTATTGGGTGTGCCTGTGCCCACGTTGCTGCACAACGGTAGTGGCGAGCACAGTCGACGATCGTCGAAATCCGATCTGCAAATCAGACGCGTCGGCAATGATACATGGCCCAATGAACCTTCCAGCGTAATCGTTCGTGCTCGCTTAAATCGTAGAATGTACTGTGCATCACCATTTCTGTCGAACACAGAAATTGATTACACGAGGCTCGGCTCGGTGACACGAGGCACGAGGCTCGTCGACAACATAGGCAACAGATAGAACCTTCGATAACGGTCGAGAAACTTACGCTAGAGAAAGGCGCATCTTGCGCTGAGCGTGAGCGACACCCGTTAACATGTCAGCCGTTCAAATGCGGTCACCGCATAAAATTAACGAGCATGCGTGTCAATTGTATTACTACGCTCCCTAAGTATTGCATTTTCTCAACATGCTGTTTCAGCAAGTGATCTCCCATGCTGACCATACTGATAGACGTTTTTCGTCGAAGCCTATACTTTCAGGCATATTTGCCTTCCCTGAGGAGTTGTTATTCAAAAGAATATGAAGAAATCTTTCAAAAAGTATTTTCTGCAGATTTTGACGTTAACGTTATTTATAATGCAAATTAGATATGACGACGGAATTTGCAGACTACCCAGAGCAAGTTCAATGGCTTTTCAATTTCTCGAATGTTAGCGGTCAGGAAGCATTTGGCTCCATGGATAGGAAGGTATTTAAAGGGCTCTGTTCGCGTAAGAATTCCGCTGCAATACCGAATTCTGCTAATAGACAATGTTTCGAAAGAAGCATTTCTTTCCGTGTGTGACATGAGCCTCCTTTTCAATATGCTAAGAGTTACACCTGTGCTTGCATTCACCCGTGTTTTTGCTATGGAAGCCGGTGAACCAGGATAGTGTCCACTGGAGCCCGCGAACGTAGAAATGATTAGACAAAAATATGTCGCAGATATTGCCAATGAGAACAGCTGTTGCATCAAAGCGAACCTTTATAAGCGACTTATCACACGCTTAATAAGTAGTATAAGGGGTTTTTTTATTACCAGTTCTTATGTGTATTCAACACCCGACGCCACCAGAGCGTTAACACGGACCCCGTGGTCATACCAAGGAGTCGTACGATCGCTTCGGCGCTCCCACGCAGGGAGCGTCGCTGAAGAATGACACCACCTTTCACTGCCGCCACCGTAGAATCTCCTAGATGACCTGCAACGTGGATGCGATAATATGTGACGGAAGAGGCAACAATTACAGATTACTAGCAAGAAAAAAATACCTTGCAAAGAAGTTACTGCATTTTAGAATGAAGTATAGGTTTTAATTTATAATAGCTAACAATTACGGTGTAAACCAACTCTTAGTGGTGGCTCCCACACAAGCTGCCGTGGCCACATCACTGCGTCAACTTTCACCACCGTTCTGCACTACTGCGGAACTGTCGTCACACCGTCATCTTCATGACGACATCGTGCCCAGTTCTGCCAAGCTACAATGACGGCGACAGCGTGGCGACGAAGGCATGCCGACAATTGAATCACTGCGACAAAATGACGGCCACGGAATGACTACGACAAAATGACGGTGACTCTGTTACGACGGGGCAATGGTGATGGCTGGAACACGGCCGCTGGATAAAAAAAAGGTGTGGCCTGCCGCGTGCATCGAAAACTGTGTGATCCGCCGCGGCGCCACACGTCGGGTGCTGTTGTCTGGCATCGGCATAGCAAATGCGTCAGGAACGCACTTGGAACGCCGTCACGCGTGCAAGCCGACGCGTTCCGTCGCCGATGACTAGCGCCGTTCGGCCCAGCCAAGCGGCCGACAATGCTACTACGGGCCGTCACGTTCGCTCCCATTGCAACGCGCCCGACATGGCAGGCCAAAGCTCCTTATAGCGGCACCCGTTCCGTCCCCGTCGTCGTAGTAGTAGTGTGTAACCAGTCTGAGAAAAATGAGAAAAAAAATTCCGAAGTTGTGTCCGTAGCGCGGAATCGAACCAGGGACCCCTCGCTTCCGAGCGCGCGGCGTTAGCCCACTACGCCACGAAGCGCACATAGACACACGCACCACGATGGCAATAAATACCCAACATTAACGAAAGGCCGCGTTTCTCGCGCGTTTCTAACGCGTTTGTGCTAGCGCGTTACGGCTCGTGTAAGAAGCTGGTGTAAGACGCTGTGGCCTCTCCGCCTTACCTTCAACGCGTTTCGAACGCGCTGCCCAAGGCGGTGGCAAGTCAAGTTCAAGTCGAGGAGCGTTTATGAATACGGGGGGTATACTCTCTCACCAGTCATGTGATGGCGTCGGCAAACGCGGTGCACGTTCCGGCATGTGTAAATGGCTGCGTAAGACGCTGTGGCCGCTCCCCCTTACTAGAGAGTACTGCACGTTTCTAACGCGTTTGTTCTAGCGTCCCCTTAAGCGGGAGATCCGATGATTCCCTCCGGAGCTTCGCCCACTCATCATCATTCACCCCGTCGATATGCTGTGATTTTTTTTATCCAGCGGCCGTTTTTTATCCAGCGGCCGTGGCTGGAAGATGGCGGCGTGCTGATGAGGATATGACAACGGAGTGGCAGGGACAGAATGAAAGCGGCCAAATAATGACGATGACATTACGACGAAGGGAGGCTGCGGGGCGGAAAACATGAGGTGAAAGGCAGAGACGTTAACGAGACTAAGTGTCCGGTTGGCTACTATGCACAGGGGGATACGGTAAGGGCAGGAAAGAGAGGACAACAAGAGAAGAATAAAAAACAACGAAGGAATGATGACAATGTCATAAATGGGGCGATATGATGACGACGAAATGACGCCTACGGCATGATAACGATGGCTTGTTGGTGTTGGAACCATGCGCGGATCCTGTGCGGGATGTCTGGATGTACTGACCCCCCTCTCCCACTTAAAGGGATATGGACACAAAAGTTGGCGGGTGGTTGTTTGCGTCAGAACAAAAGTTGAACTGTTGAAAATGACGAATACAACAAGCTGCTTTGATAAAAAAACGAGAAACATTTTTGTGCGATTTTCTGCTGCACCTTGCCTCCAATTCGGCCACCGGCAGAACCTGAAATTTGACGTCATAACACCCAACCGCGCGCGTGCGCGCGGCCGAAGTCGGCCACAGCCGTCGCAGTGTTTCCGGGGATGTCCGTCCCTTGCGGCGTTTGTTTAACCCCTTTCGGCGATCTTCGCACGCCGTGGTGCGTTTTACACGCGCCTTCCGGCGGTCGTCGCTTGGTATTGACGCGTTCGTCGCGGCGGAAGGAAGTGCCCACACAGTCCTGTTATAACAGCATCGTCGTTCGTGACCCGCCGTCGCACACGTTTCCCAGAGACGAGAAGGTGCGTTAACTTTGGATACCTGCCTGTCAGCCATCACGCACAGACTGGAGACCTCTAAAAAATGACTTCATTTGCGCGAACCACTTCGTGGACGATAATGATGTGACCAGCCCAGCTATGCTGAAAAGCCTCGGCATGCCGCTCAA